>NC_087514.1:9764640-9913991 GCF_963921805.1 Phalacrocorax carbo | reverse complement strand
CATCCTCTTGATGCCCCCCCCAACACCCTGTGTCCATCAATTTCCCACCTGCTGTTCACTACATCCCACTTTACAACAATGTTTGAGATATTAACTCTTTCAGTCCCTTACAGTTGGTGATTGCCCAGCTCTCTAGTCTGTCCACATCTCTCTGTAAGGCCTCTTTACCCTCAAGGGAGCGCACAGCTCTTCATAGTTTAAGTATTGTCAGCAAACTTAATGTACATTAAATTCCTGAGTCCAGTTCTTTTCTAAAAACATTAGAGTGCTGGCCCTAAAACTGAGCCCTGGGGCGCCCCCCTGGTGACTGGCCACCAGCCTGATGTAACCCATTTTCTATAACTCTTTAAGCCTGACCAGCCAGTTGCTCACCCAGTGTATTACGGACTTGTCCAGCTGTGTGCCTGACGTTTTGTCCAGACGGATACTCCGAGGGACAGTATCGAAAGCTTTGCTAAAATCCCAAACCACCACATCTACCGGCTTCCCTTGGTCAACTAGATGGGTGACCTTGTCATAAAAGGAAATCAAGTTGGTTAAGCAGGACTTTCCCCTTGTGAACTTCTGTTGGCTGTGACCAGTGACTGCATCGTCTCTCAAGTGTTTTTCAGTAACTCCCAAAACAACCTTCTACATAATTTTACCAGTCACTGAAGTGAGACTGACAGGCCTGTAATTACCAGGGCCTTCCTTCTTACCCTTCTTGGAAATTGGGACAACATTTGCGAGCTTCCAGTCAACTGGGACCTCTCCAGAGTTCCAAGACTAGTGAAAAATAACGGGGAAAGATCCCATGATGACATTGGGCAGCTCTTTCCATACCCTGGGATGAATCTAATTGGGCCTCAGAGACTTAGGCCCATCCAGCTGGAGCAGCGAGTCTTGAACAAGTTCAGGGTCAGCTGAGAGTTCATCATTCCCCTAGTCATGGTCTTCCAACACAGGGCGCTGGGGACACCCCCTCCCAGTGCCTGTCATTGGTGTTAGAGGCAGAGAAGGCATTAAACATCTCTGCTTTGTCTACATCCTTACTTGTGAGGTGACCAGCCTCACCAGTCAATGGACCAACATTATCTCTGATCCTCCTTCTGCTGTTAACATATTTAGAAAAGCTCTTTGTGCTGTCCTTCACAGTGCTGGCCAGCTTGAACTCCAATAGAGTTTTGGCCACAAAAGTTTTTCTCCCTACAGTGTCAAACAGGATCTCTGTGGTCCTTCCATGTTGCTTGTCCTTGCTTCCAGTGTCTATACACTTTCTTTCCTGCCTAAGTTCTAGAAGATTCCTGTTCAAACAAGCTGTCCTTCTGCTCCACTTGCTTGACTTCCGACACTTGGGAATTGCCAGCTTCTGTGCTCTTAAGAGATGGCTCTTAAAAAGTGACCAGCATTCATGGACCCCGGTGCCTTCAAAAGCAGATTCCTGAGGGACCTTGCTAACTGGCTGCTTCAGCAGCCCAGAGTCTGCTCTCCCTGTATCCAGGGTCAAAGTTTTGCTGGCAGTGTTTCTCCTATCACCGACCATTTGAAACTCAACTACTCTGTGGTCACTGTGACCAAGCGAGCCACTGAGCACCAGTTTGCCCATGAGTCCCTCTTTGTTTACAAACAACAGATCTAGGAAGGACGCTTTTCCTAGTCAGCTCCCTTAATACCTGCACCAAGAAGTTACCTTCAGTGTGCTTCAGAAATTTCCCAGACATGTTTGTGTCTGCTCTATGATATTCCCATATTTTAACTTCCCATATTGAAGTTAAAATCACCCATAAAGACAAGGGCAGTTGATCTAGAGGTATCCCTTAATTCCTTGTAGAACAATTCATCCGTGTCCTCATCCTAGCTGGGTGGTCAATAGTAGACTCCCACAACATCCACTTTATTTGCTTTCCCCTTGACCCTTACCCAAGGCTCTCAACCATGTCATTGCCAGCTGTAAGCGCCATACAAACCACCCCTCCCTTACAGTGCCACACCCCGCCTCGCCTGCCCTGCCTATCCCTCCTGAAGAGCCTATAACCATCCACCGCAGCACACCAGCCACAGGATGGATCCCACCAGGTTTTGCTTGTGCAAGTGATGTTGTAGCTCTGGGACTGGGCCAAAGCTTCTAACTCCTCTTGTTTGTTCTTCATGCTGTGTGTGTTAGTACAGGGACATTTCAAATGTGTTCCAGTGTACTCAGCTCATCGTAGAGCAGACTGAAGGACCTTGCTACCACACCATCCCTCAAACATCAGTGTGCTGCCTAGCAAGCCTGGTGATATCCCTTTCCCCCTTCAAGTCTAGTTTATTTACAATACTGAAAGAAAATACCTGATAGGAGTGCAATTTATTTTGCATTAAGACACTACAACAGAGAGACTGGTGTGGTCTCCCAGCTCTCCCATGAGGTTCTCCCAGTTCAGGAAACCCCCTTGTGCACCACTCTGCTGTGGATCATGCTGGTACCGGCGCTGCTTGCTTCACCCCTCTCTAAGGAAAGTAATGGTCATGTAATATTTGTATACCTCTAAGATTCCTGTTCGCACACCTGTAATATTTGATGGTGACTTAAGAACAGCCAAAGTAACAACACTATGTTCCATGAGAAATACTTCTAATTCCTTGCTAGTTACAAATTAACAGATATTTAACATTTAAATGAGATGTTTAAAGGAGGATAAAAGAAAGTTCTAGGGTTCAGAGAATAAAGTGAGTGTCATGGAAAGATTCTGTAAAGCCATTCAGCAGAACTGGAAGTATTATGCCCTAAAACAAATCACGGTTTTATTCTTCATCTGTTTTGACCTTGTAAATGTATTCCTTGTATTTATAAGGCTTCTTTTTTTTTATGAAGAGAAGGGTCCTAGATCTCTATCCTTCTGTGATTTCATTCCATTTTTATTTAGGATTTTTTGGAAGCAACCTCCCAGATTACCAGAGATCAGAGATTATGATGTTCATTATGGGAAAAGTACCTGTTTTGGGGACAACTTCACAGTCACTGGATACCAGTCACCTTGGGTGTGTATATCCTACATTTTTAAAAATTTCTGATTAAAAATTTACAATCCTGATAATAAAGTGAACAAAATTAAGTGAAATGCAAATTCTCACTCATTAGCTGCTGTATTAAATACCATGCAGAATCAAGACAAGCACAGTGTCAGCAGTATGAAATCACTCTCCAGACTGATAGAATATACCTGGTTGGAATGCAATTTATTTTGCACGAGAACATTTCTTTTCTCCACATCTGTACAAATATTTCTGAAATTATCTACTTGGTGGTTAATTCCATAACTTCTTATGTGTGTGTTTTGTGAATGAGAGAAATTGAACTATGACTACATTCTTCCAAATAGCTGCATAATTTACAAATTATTTCTGGTTTTTCTTCATTCTGTACAAGCTGACTTCAGATTAAAAAATAAACTGCAGGAATTCCAGTGACTTTGTTTTGGTTTAAGTTTTGTCTATTTATGTAGAAGTAGGAAAAAGCTATAGGTGGGCAGACTCTTGTAACAAACCCATTATTAAAAAGCTGCCATATGCTGAAGTAATACTTTTCCCTGTAAGAAGAATAATTATGTTTAAAGACTGCTCTTCGTCAGCATGGGGAGGGTCACTGAAAAGGTTGCAGCTGTTCTTTCCAGGTATGCCTGGATACTTTGTACCACATAAGGTCTGATCCCCTGCTAGCTTTAGTAGGAAGTCGTTGTCATTCTCCTGTCTCCTTGGTAGCTTTTCATACAGTACCGTGTCCCTGAAGTATGGGACACCATTCCATGGAAGACAGAAATCTGTCCATGCCAGGCAGCTACCATTCATTAAGAAGGCATTTGAAATATGGAACCATTTAGAATCGTGCACTTGGATTACCACTTGGTGCGTGGGGTTTTTCTGTTTGTTTTTTAACTGTACAATTTTCCTTTATGTGATTCTTTGTAGACATGGGACTGAGTAGTGCATTAGTATGATGCGGTATGTCATTGTGAACAAAGCAAGCTTTCTGCTGATACAGTCCTGCGTTACTTACCTGAAAATTTGGTCTCTGCTATGCAAGACATTTGAATGATACCGCCAACTGGATATAGCCAGGATTATAGCCCATGAAGTTCCCACTGTTATGTAGGGGCCAACTTTTGTGAAGAGGCTTGCTCTTTCCCTATGCTATTTGGTGGTCAAAAGGTTTCATACCTTGTTTTACTTTCTTGAAAGAGTCTCTTTGGAGTAATTTATTCCAAGTGCACTTCTGTCTTTAAGATCTTGCAAGAACAGTGCATATGTGACTACGTACCAATAGATACTTAACTTCTTTTAGCATCAGCAGATGGAAAACGAGAACAGATGAAGAACAGATTAAGTGGTGTTATGTGTGCCTTCCTCTGATCTGAAAACGGAGGGTTCTTTCAGTTTTTCTTGCTGATTTTGCAGAAAACGTTTTCCAGCCTCAAATTTTTGGGGCCTGACTTGAGCAAGAAGTGTCCTGGTTTCTTAGACGCCTCAATTACATTTCAATTCAGAAGAAATTCTGAGTGCTGATGCTTATAAAAATTAAGTCAAGGGTGTTGCGGTTCAACATTTCAGATACAAAGAGATTTCTGAAAGAAATGTGAAGATTTAGATCTGCTTCACATATATCGTTTACTGTTTTTCTTCAATTGTATGTGCTTCATTTTTTAAGCCTTCCTATAAATGTCCCTTTCAAAAAACATTTATTTATTGCACTGTATATGGAGCTATTTGCCCCTTATTTGTGGTCACCCAGCATCCCTTCCAAGATTGCTGTATTCACTTGTCAAAACCACAGTTGTTATAGAATGATGTCTGGAGTAGAATATTATTTTGAACATATGCAAAGAAACTAATTTTCAACTTTTTTCCGAATCTAGAGATTTGGGAACTAGGAGGATTCAGATCATGTTATTGAGATCTTTACTTATGGTAAGCCTTCTCTGTTCAGTATATTATAAGTGCACAATGTTTCACTTTATGCATACTTTTTTTATGTATAAGTACAGTATTACAGCTCTATTATGAAATTAAACATACCTTCATATTGCATAGATCTGTAGTTCTACTGAATAAAACTGTGGCAGCATTTTCCCAACGTACACTACAGGCAGCTCAATATATTCCTCCATCTCTTAGAGCACTTCAGTGAATATCAGTTTTAACTGGATATCCAGATCCAAAAGAACATGATAGAGTACGTTGAGTTGACTAGTTCTGCCAGCAATGGTGGCAACATCAAAGTGAAATCACTTTTGCCTCTGACACCAGAAAATCTGTAATTAGTAGAATGGCTAATCTATTTAAAACAGTCGGAATAGATGCCTATCTCCAGGTCCTTAGAGCCTCAGACACGACTGTTCTTTCCTTCCTAGTAGTTCCTATGTTTCTTGTAAGGTATAATTACCTTTTCTTATCACAAATGCATTTTTCAACTGTAAACCTTCAAAGAGTATTTCTGGAAATACATCCTGATGGTGATAACCAGAAGTGGGTAGTAAATGAGACTCTAGCCTGTAGAATCCCGGCCTATTTTGTTGCAGAAACTGGAAACTCTTTAGTGACTGAAGTAGGGCAAATAGCATACAGAATGATTTCATGACTAAAGCAGAAGAATGCTTTCCTGGAAAATGAGTTTCTATCCCTGCTTTGACATGAAATTTGTGTGTAGTGTTAGGCAGATGAGTTAAACCGTTCTTTGCTTGTCAGAATATGAAATCGTCGATTCTAGCTTGGAGAAGAGCTATTCACAGTTGGAATTTAAGGATAGAAAACATGTTAGAAAGGGCCTCAGGGGGTCATTTTGCACATTGTCTTCATTAAAGATAGACTCAGTGATGCCTAAACTGTTCCTGACAATATTCATCTCAACAGTCTTAAACAATGTCCATTGAAGTTGGTAAGAACTGTTCCAATTGTTTGAGGTGCAGCATAGCCTGTGTACATGCTTTAGGGGATTCACACTGTGCACGTGGAAGGAATTTAAGGAATTTAACTTTTTTAACAGTGAATTTTGGTTTGGATCCTCTTTTAGAAGTAGAATCCCTTCATGGCACACAGATGTGAAAGGGAATGTTTTGGTGCATAATGAATTATTCAGATATTGATAAATATTGTGGAAAAAATGTGGGAAGGAATCTGTCTTCAGAGCAAAGTTTTTATTGTGGTATATAAGGTGTAGTCTGCACACATAATAAAGAACTAGAAACTACTGAACCCTGCCTGTTCTGTGTACTGAATTGAGCATTGTGCATCCTGTATTCTTTACAAAAGAATAATAATTCATAACATAATTAGTCTGTTGTCGTGCGTACACATAGGCAGACAACTTAATGTTGTGTGGGCAGTTAAAATCTGGCACTTCATTAAAAGTATGCACTTATATTTGCAGCCTTACTGCTTGTAATATTGGTAATTTTCTGTTTTCAGAATGATTGATTAGATACCTTCATGTACCTGTGTGCTCTTCTGCCAGCCAGTTTCCTTTCAAACTTTTCAATTCTGCTCGCTCGCATGCTGTGGTTTAGCCCCAGCAGGCAGCAAAGCACCACCCAGTCCCTTGCTCAGTCTTCCCCAGTGGGATCGGGGAGAAAATTGGAAGGGTACAAGTGAGAAAAGTGAGACATAATTCTCTTGATAATTCTCATGATAATTCTCTTGATAATTCTCTTAACATGAGCACGTTCAGTACCAAAGAAGTCTCTATTGGAATTACCACCATGTACATTTTACACCCTGCAACTTCTCACAGCCTTTTTTTTTTTTTAATAAAAAAACCCAAAACACTACCTTTATTTTTTTCCTCTCGGGTTTGTTGGTAGAAGAGGGATCCTGAGAAATACCACTTTAAAACAGGTGAAGGAGTTAATTTGAACATAAGTGTTAAAGTCCTTCCAAATTCTTAGTGAGGTTAGGAATTTTCAAAACTAATACACTACTTGCATTTGAATCCACCTTTCAGGTGCCGGAGCAAGCACACTAAAATGTGAGTGACAGCTGCAAGTAATTCTTACAATGCAATAATGACACACGTTAATTTTACTTCCAACAACGTACAGGTGACTTCAGGATACAAAGCAACAACAATAACTAATGCACTTCCTCCCCCGTTTCTGGACCCGTTACTGTCTCCTTCTCTCATGGAAGACTCGGAGCTAAGGCAGCTGGTCTTGGAAATACTGCATAACCTCATTGATCGGCATGACAACAGAGCAAAGCTTAGAGGGATACGGTAACGCTTTGGACTACTTTAAATCCTAGTTTAATATCTGAATGAGAAGTACTGTTGATTTTAAAATATTTTCCCTAATATGAAATGTTAATGTACGCTTCTGATAAACGCACAGTGCTCGTTGTCATTTAATGATGGCAGGTGTTTTACCGGTGGGCCTCAGTTCATGATACCTTAAATGACCATTCCAAATATCTGCTAGTTTAACTGTGGAAGGCAGAATATGGTATTTCATGTAAAGGAAAGAATATGTGGTTTTCATAATTCTGTTTATTCCTCTTCAACTGGAATCTGAATGTCATTATTAAACATGGATATAATTAAAATGGAAATTGCTTCAAGACTTGTTCGAATAGTTCATATATTTGACATTCTCTTCCCTTTCAACTTTTTTGCTAAAACAATGTTTTTATTTTCTTCGTAGAATAATACCAGATGTTTCTGATCTAAAGATAAAACGAGACAAAATTTCAAGGCAAGACGTGAGCTTCATGAAAAAGGTAATAGATGAAAAAGTTAACTTTTTGATCTAGAAAGACGATAAAGTAACTGAACCAGTTGCTTTGCTTTTCGTCTACAGCTGTGGTTTTGCAACAAGTTGCAAAGATCAGTATTGCGTGATTTTAATTCAAATTACAGTGATTTCGATGTTGAGATACTTGAGAGGTGGTTCCTTGTAATAAAATTTTCATTTATGTCTTCAGTGGAAAGCCTTGCATGCGTGAAGTTAGAACAGTGAATATCTAAACCACGATTATTTTCTATGGGGGAAAAATGCAGATAGTTATTTGTGTGCTCTGTCATTCCTGACTATAGTTTATCTGTGTAGGTATGTTTGTAAACAAAAAAAATAGGAATTTCTGAATTCAGCTCAAGCAGGCTTTGGAACACTTATCACTGTTATCTGCCTGAGAAAACACAGTCATTTCTCACAGCTATCCCATACAGTTTTGGTTTCGTTTCCTATTAGCTGTGAAATAAGAAGAAGTGTGTCTTCAGAGTGTTGACTTGATTTAATATTCTAATTATAAAAATCAGAAGAATTGCAGTTTAACTTGTCCAGAGGCAAAAATACTGCGTGTATAATAATACGCAAAATAGAGCTGTGTAGCTTTCAAGTAACATTGCAAGATAAATGTTCTTGCTAAGTTAGTTCAGCTGATATTCCTTGCAGTATATTTGCACCTGTTTTTATTAAGACTGTAATAATACAAATACGAAGAATACTCCAGCATTGGTAATCATTAGTAATGAATCTTTGTAAAAAGTGAATTTAATTTTAATTCATCAACTTACTGTCTAAGATTTAAAACAGTTTGGATAAGTTGTATTTACTGATTTTGCTAGAAGAAAATTTTAATTGTTAAGCCAAATATTTAAATTCTTAACACTTCATCTGAACAAGAGGGCAGGAGAGAAGAGACGAGACTCTTATCAGGTCACGAAAAGATTATACAGTCTTCTAAAAAACTGTATTAACCCTGGGGAATGAAGTCATTCAGTAACTGTCCATGTGATGCTGTTTCAGGTGCATATCATAAACCTAACGTTACGCACCTCCTTTAGATGTGTATCTTGGCAGAACTACCCTTCCTAGATTCCTTGCGTTATCGAAGGAGAGGGGTGAAGTCCATTAAGATCTGAATTACCATCTAGGCTTGTTTGATGTTAGATGAGGATCCTAAGGCAATTGTGTATCACACTTAGGAATTTCAGTACCTAAAATAATGTGGAATTAAACCAGACATAGACACAAAACTCTCTTCATCTCAGTCCACCTTCTCAAAGACAGGAGGTTTATTTCTGACGTTTCTTTAAGGGGAAATATTGAACTTCTTGCATTTTGCAATCTTCTAAAAAGATATTACATGTTGAGAAAATCCATAGAATGATTTATTTTCGAGTTATATAATTATGAAAATAATTTATCAGTTAGCAATTCTTTATCAGTGGGATGAATAATTTTATTACTTTCAGCTCTGTGTCTTTAAACAGCTAGCCTTTACTGTGCTTATTTCATAGTAGCTTCTGTGCTTTGCTAATAGCTCTGTATCCCTCTTTTTCTAAATTTCAACAACTATATATTTTATTTTAGAAGTAATAAGAAGGCTAACAGCATCTTTATTATTTCTTAAGTGAATATGTGCTGCTTGAAAAACAGATGTTAAAAATCAGGTTTCTTCCTCCTCCTAAAGCCGAGCTAGTACTTCCAGAGGTAAAGCATCAGTCCTTACATCTTGAAAACTAACTGTGTCAACTGATACAGACCTGTGTCCTCTACAGCTGAAGAAAGCTGTGGTGGTACTGAGTCATGTGTTGCATACAAAACCTGCTTCTTAAGCTTCCTTTCTGTATTTTCATTTTTTTGTGTGTTGAAATAATAGTTTTGTTAAAAAGATTTGGCTAAGTCAGTGCAATGAGGAAAGAAGAGTCACTTTTGAAGCTGAGGGTCGTTCATTAGATTAGCGTATGTTCTTCACTAGAGCCACAGCCTTCGTATGCCCAGGGGTAAAAGAGCCCCACTCATTTTCCAAAACACACTCTACAAGACTTTTTTCTCAGTTTATTCTTCAAAGAGACTTGCTTAATGAACAAATTTGACGTCTGCACAAGGATAACCCCTGAAGCTCCTCAGTTACTTGGACGTTCTTGAGAGTATTTCAAGATCTAGTTTTTGGTTTTTCCTTTTTACAAATGGGCATTTTTTTAAATATTTCAATAGGAAATGAACGCCCATGTGTGACACACAGTGCAGTATTCATGTGCAATGCTCTGTATCATCTTGCCCATCCATACACTTCCACATAAAATAAAATAGTACTGTATTTATAAAGAAGCTACTGTTACAGCAGTAAATCAGTGGTGGTCTTGATTAATCATGTACTTGTTTGTGTGTGTATGTGTATACATGTACTTTATCCTTTTTTATTTTTTTTAATTGTCTATCCAAAATGATCTAACACCCAAGTTGGCTCTGCCTGGAGTAGGGGGTTGGACTAGAGGACCTTTAAATATCCTTTCTAACCTAAATTATTCTATGGTTTTAATACTAATTTTCCCTTTTTTTGTCTTTTATAGCATGGTCAGCAGTTGTACAGACACATCTACTTAGGCTGTAAAGAAGAAGACAATGTCCAAAAAAACTTTGAACTGCTGTTTACATCTCTAGCTCTTACCACAATTGAACTGGCCAACGAAGAGGTGGTTATTGACCTCATTCGATTAGCTATTGCTTTGCAGGTATGTGTTTGAATCAGTGTTGGGTTCATTGGTTGACAATTTGTATTGGTAACTGGAGATGTGGATAACTTTTTTTTGTTTGCATATTGATCTTCAAATTGGAAATCACATCATTCAGTCCTAATTTGACTAATCCATTATGGAAGTGCACGTTGTACATAACACTTGTTAATAGGGAAACTTGAACTAATTAGATTTGTTACAAACTTCTACATGTTCTCTTCAGGAAATATAGTAGATACGGAAATCTGTTGAAACATTCTCTAGAATCACTGATAAATTCATTAGCAGATTGACAGGGTATTCTTAAAATCTTGCATCAGTGTTCTGTATACAATATATGGCATGTCCTTACCTTGGAAGAAAGCTTTTTGTTAACGGATTGGTTGGAAATATTTCTCAAATCAGGCTATTGAATCTTACCTTAAGAGTAAAATTCCATCGGTGTGTTGACAGGCTTTATTCCTTAACATTTCCTTCACAGGACCAAACATGATTTCATACTTGCATACAGCCCTCAAGGAAACTGTGTAACTTGGTTTATCTGTGTTGAAATTAGAGGATTCAAAAAAGTAGTGCTAGCATGTGCTGGGGAAATTTGATGAAATTATGTCTTGTATTTGCAGTTCGCTCTGTCATTAGCTTTATTGTGTAATGTGCACCTGCATTATGAAACCTCTGAAATGCAGAGCGCATCCTTAATTTTCAAATATGTCACTGAACCAAATCCTTACTTGATGAAAATGACATTAGGAGTTTTACTAGAGCAAAAATAATACTATCTGAATGAACATAGAAATGCTAATAAGCATTAAATAATTCCCTTTATGATACATAAATCACAAGAGATTTTTATTATTAAACTACTCTTTCTAATTTTCCTGAAAAAAGTTATGATCAGTAGGTGGTCCTTATGGGAACCTTAAGTCAAGAGACTACCAGTCATTAATCTGTACTCTCTTCCTGAGAAACAGAAGTTTGAGTGGAGTAGATTTATTTCTTTTCTTAGGGGTTGAATCCTTCAGGCTCTCTGACTTCAGATCAATATATACTTAATTCAGGAGTGAGCTAGAAGACTAAAATTTTAAAGTGAGAGGCTTTCAATGCCAATACTAGATAGTCATCATATGTCAGCTAGTGTTACCAATAATAATTTTGACTTCCATATATTCAGGACAGCCTGTTAACTTTGGAGGGTGTAATGCTATCCTTTATATTTCAGGACATTGCCATCATCAATGAGGATAATCTGCCAATGTTTAACCGTTGTGGTGTCATGGCGTTGGTTGCAGCGTATCTAAACTTTCTGAGTCAGATGATTGCAGTTCCTGCCTTTTGTCAGCATGTCAGCAAGGTAACACATAAGTAATTTAAGCAATTTCAAACAGTACACATTCTGCTGTAAAATGGACAAATAACTTCCATCACGTAATTGCTTGTGGTGTTGATCTCCTTTCTCCTGTATTTGTGTCCACCAACATTGCTCTTTGGTCTCCGATGGCATTACTTACTGACTCTTAAAACTTATGCACAGAATATTCTTCTCTCAAGGTATAGCATTTTTATTTTGTATACGGTACCATATATAATGGGCTAAATCGCCATCTGGTATAAGACTTGACAGCATCACTGGCTTTGGTAAAACAGTACTGAATGCACAAGACAATGAGAACCAAATTTTTCATCTAAAGGGTGAGTGCCATGATCTCTTTCTCTGGTTAAGAGAAGTTCTAAAGGCCTCATTTGTGCTGAGGTAGATGTTAGCGAAGGATTGGTAATCTGCTACAGTAGAACCTCTTTAAGCAATTTAGTCATTGGAGAAAATAGCTACGAAACTACTCCATTTGTACTATTTGTCTCGGTTTTTTTCAGGTCATTGAAACTAGAAGTCTGGAAGCTTCTTATTTTCTACCAGAAACAATTTTCAAAGACAAATGCAAGTAAGTAGATATAGAATGTGAATCAATAAACAGTGAAGTAATTAAATGTGTTATTAAAAATCACACATCATTGAAATACATTGCATATGTGAAAAATAATTTAGAGGCTTAGTAGTGGGCAGGATAGTCAGAAGAAAACCAAGCATTAAAAGCATGTATGCATATATGAAAAAAAACTATCTGTTTTTCAGACTTCTTTTATTGTACTCACAGGCACTTACATCTGTACGATATAGTGCTTGGTCTAAGTGCTAACACAGCAAAATGCATTTTCAGTGAATCACAGAATGGGTGAGGTTGGAAGGGACCTCTGGAGATCATCTGGCCCAACCTCCCTGCTCAAGCTGGGTCACCTAGAGCAGGCTGTCCAGGACCACATCCAGATGGCTTTGGAATGTCTCCAAGGATGGAGACTCTTCAACCTCTCTGGGTATCCTGTGCCAAGTGCTTGGTCACCCTCACAGTAAAAAACTGTTTCCTGATGTTTGAACAGAACCTTCTGTGTTTCAGTTTGTGCCCAGTGCTTCTGGCCCTGTCACTGGGCACCACTGAAAAGAGCCTGGCCCTATTGTCTTTCCACCCTCCCTCCCTTAGCGTAGTTGCACACATTGATAAGACCCACCTTTTTTTCTCCATGTTGAACCGTCCCAGCTCTCTTAGTCTTTCTTCACTGGAAAGATGCTCCAATCCCTTAATCACCTTAGTGTCCCTTTGTTGGACTCGCCACAGTAAGTCCACATCTCTCCTGTCCTGGGGAGCCCAGCACTGGACACAGCACTCCAGGTGTGGCCTTACCAGTGCTGAGTAGAGGGGAAGAATCACCTCCCTTGGCCTGCTGGCAATACTCCCAGTGCAGCCCGGGATACCATTAGCCCTTTTTTTCACGAGGGCACATCACTCGCAAATGGCAAATACTACCACTCTGGAGTTTTTGCCATTTAACAGAGACCATGTTCTCTCAAGATGTAGCAGAACAGGTGAGGAACATAATTTAGATAGCCAAGAAATGTTAAAGTAATTTAAAGTATTGCAGAGGTGTTCAATGGGCTTATTTTGGAGTGTATATTCATTCCTAAATAACTGAGAAGTTCTGTTTCTATCAAATCAGTACCATTGACCCTTTTTGGTTGCTCGCAAACATTATAAAAGTATTTTACTTAATGAACAAAACTCTAATGGTAGGTAATAACTTCAAATATATATTTTGACAGTCTTCCCAAATCCTTAGAGAAGCATGAAAAAAATCTATTTTTCCTGACAAACAAGATTGCAGAATCATTAGGAGGCAGTGGATACAGCGTGGAAAGATTGTCAGTTCCGTATGTGCCCCAGGTAACAGGTAAGTGGTCATTAGTGGCAAAACTGCTAATTACCAGTTATTAAGAATGCTTGCTTAACGTGCGGTGTTCCAGTGAAATGTAGTGTGACTGTTTGGCAACAAAACTTAATGAAAGTAAACCTTTGTTTTCTCAAGATGGTATTTTCCTCATTAGCTACTGTATTATTGCTAGGAAGTTTCAAATTTTTGTCCTTTTTTTTTTCCTTAAGTTCAGGAGTTGGGGCAGAAAGTTTTGACCCAATTTGATTCTTTTTAATTAAGTCTTTTTTGTTTCAAAAGAATACCTAAGAAGGTGGTAGTGATTATTACTCTTTTTCTGTATTTGCTTGAGTTACCAGGTGAGGAAGAATCATACAAGTCAGCATACTTTATACTTTTTATGTAGACACTGGATGGAACATATCCCATCCTTTTCCCATATGGCCTCGTGCTGTCTTGCGTTGTTGCTCTTAGTCAAATTCTCAATGAGCAGATGTTAATTCAGTCAAGAATGTTATGCTTTCCTCCACTAGATACCTATGCTAGATTAGTGTCAGGTAACATAATGAAAATCAAGTATGCCTGAGGAAGATTTGTGAGAGTTCGCGCTGCCCAGGCTGCATGAATTGGGTTTGAATGACTGGCTAGTATGTGATATTGTGTGGTTTTGGTTTTTAATATATTTTCAACAGCCAACTGTGCAATTCACTGAAAAAAATTGCTTGAAGAATTTGTTTAATTAACCAGGTGTATTTTGTGGCTATACATAACTGGTTGCTATTGTACTACACTATGGGACATCCCAGTCTGAAGTATGACCTTGGTGTGGAATAAAAGTACCCATCAGGAAAATGTGATTCCTATGTTTTGTAGCTTACACATAGAAACAAACCAAGTCCGTACGGACAGTGAATGCCAGATCTGTTGCACTTGTGTGTGATTCAGAGACAGGGCTGCATGCTCTTGAATACGTTTTTTGGATAACTGCTGTGGGAGGGAACGAGGTCTCCGGAACAGCAGATGTGGTTTTGTCCCAAGTGCTAACAAGCAAGCTAGTGATATCTTTTGAGGCACAGCTGCAATGTCTGTGTTTTCTGTTGCTGG
Organism: Phalacrocorax carbo; assembly: GCF_963921805.1. NCBI lineage: Eukaryota > Metazoa > Chordata > Aves > Suliformes > Phalacrocoracidae > Phalacrocorax > Phalacrocorax carbo. The sequence goes on along the minus strand of NC_087514.1, from coordinate 9,899,167 downwards.
TTGTCCCCTTCTGAAAAGTGTTGCTATACGTGACAGATTATTTCTTCTGGCATCCAAAAAACCAGTTAACGTTATATTTTAGTATTAGCAGAAGAGGTAGGTAGCAAGTAAGGAAATGTTACGTTTTCAAATTTTTACTGTCTTTTAGTGAATGAGAATGGAATGAGAAGGGTAGCCTGGTTTGAAATTTATGTTAAGCCTCTTCCAGAAATTGAGATGTATTTGTACCCAAATGACGTTGCTGGGGTTTTCCTGGATGGGTTGATTAAAAATGCATTCCTACATAGGAGGATATGTAAGTTCTGACATCACGGTTAAGTGAGTTTAGCTGCAAGTATGTGATTAACTGACTCTTCAGGTGACAAGAAATGGTAATATTTAACGCTAAATCTTAGCGTATGTGAATCGGCTGATTTTGGGTTTTCTTTTTGTTCTTGGGTATTTTTCCCCTAATCTTTTTTTGTAAAGAGCAGGAACCAAAACTGGTTCCCATGTCTGTTATGATATCTAACTGGGATCATTCATTTCTGATCCTGTGGGATACTGAGCTTCTAAGGTTTTCATTTAACTAAATCAAGACCAAAGTGAATACTTTGGAACTCAAACTTTTCATTTTTTACTTCAATAAAATGTTTCATTTCTACTATTATAATATAATGCTAGAATGTAATGCTTCAAAATATATCAGTAATTTTAGTGAAAGATGGATCTGGTTTTTGTATATTCCTATGAAATTTATGGTTGAACCAAAAAAGCCAATAAAGATTATATCCTGTTTATTTCTACTGTTTCTGAATATCAATGTATAATGCTTAACAACGACTTACAGACATAAAATCATCATCGTGTCTTTGTTTCAGGTTTTGGTACATCTTATCAGTTTGAAAGATATTCATATTTGCAACATTCTGTACCTTGTTCTCTTCCTTATTTGGTGGAGGGGGGAAGGTGATAATTTAAATGTACATTTAATAAATTTTTTTGTCTGTACATATATAATTTTTTTAATTTAGCTTTATTTCCATCAGGCAAAAACCCTCATAAATGCAGACACAAGTCAAAAGGTAAAAATGAGTTGTAGGTCAGCCTGCTCTCCTAGCTGTGGTGTGTGTAGAGGACGTGCACAGTAAAAAAAAAAAAAAAATTAATGCTTTTAGAAGGCTTTATGCCAGAAATTGTGTTGTACTTGTGTTTCCTTCGCTTGTTTTGTTTATCTCCTTTATATCCTTCTAGCAATCTTAGCTGCTACAAGGTTTGCCTTTGTCTTTACTCTTGATTTGGAACTCTTCAATATGGTAGCTTCCCATTTTCTGTTCCTGAGCAGGTAATAGGGGCTATACATATCATTTCTGTGATAGCACTAATTACCTCTTTGAGTGAAATTACAAGAACATGGTAGAAAGTTGGAAGAAGCTCTCAGCTGTTCACGGAACGATGATTTATCTTACTCACTGGCTGTTCAGGATAAAGTTGTGTTAGCGGGACATGCACACATGCAGATGTTCTGTGTGCACCCCAGCAGTAGCTGGGCTCAGAGACTGTCTACCCACCAGCTGTCTCCTGGATCCCAGTCTCCCCAGTTACTGGCAGCTGGGCATGTGAGTCCCTGAGGCCCAGAGCCCCAGTCCAGCTGCTGGTACAGATCCCCCTTGTGCACAGTAATGCACACACGCCTGCACACACGGGGTCTCAGTCAGTCCCCCAGGCTTCATGGTCTTTTTGACAGTTGGCCTCCAGGTGCATTCCGCTCAGAGACAGACTGACGCACAGACACACAAGAACACCCCCAGCTCCTAGACCGCTTAATCTGCCAGCCTGCTGGTCCAGCTTGGTATTCCCTTGTTATCATGCACTGGTGCTGTCGGCCTTGCTCGTTCCAGGCACACAGGCCCTCTGACCCATCGTCTGACTCCAGCTGCTGCACTCAGAGCCCTATGCACACACCTGCACAAAGAATAGAGTCCCTCACCCAGGGAAAGAGAAGTGGGGTTTAATCAGAAGATGGGACAGGCTGCACTGATGAGGCTTAGGGCATGGCCAGTTGCACATACTGGTCAGCAATCTGTTTACATGGGACTGATGCCTGTATCCCCTTACCCGTCTATTTTCCTTGCTTACGCCTACCCAAACCATTTCAGTCCTTTTCCCCACCCTTGGTTCCTCCCCTAAACATCCCATACTAAGCCTTGTGCAGTCCCAAGATGCTGTTTTCCTGCATCCCACAATGTGCCCTGTACCCCAGGCGCTGACCCTGACTTGGGCAGTGAGGTGACCAAGAGGGCTGCTTACGTTGCCCCACAGGGCCAAGGCTCCTGGGGCAGCCCTGGCAGGCGCTCATCCACCACCGCCCTTGTACCTCTGTGCTCCTTCCTCTGTGTGGGGATGAGCTTTGTAGTGTAACAGAAAAAATGGCAATTTTCACCATATTTTCCTGCTTAATGTGTTGAAATTAGAGAACAGTGGACATTTTTATTAGGCAAGTATAGTGAGGCATCCATTATAGAAATAAATTCTATCCAAAGTAGTCCCAAAAATGTATCTTCTGGTGTTTGCATGTCAATTACGCAGCGAGCAGCAAGATGGCAGCAAAGAAGCAGTTTTGTCTTGTGTTTACCCTTGAGGGTTAAGGTGCTTTCCTCAGACTCTGTATGTACCAGTGAGCCACCAGGGATTAAAAAATTAAGGAGATCCTTCAAAATGCCACATGAAATATTCAGGGACTCTGAGAACCTGGCAAAGATGGCTAGAATTCAGGTGTTTTTCACTAATCTTGTTCTTTCACTGCCTCATGAACTTTTTAAAATGGCATTTCATTTATATGACTGCTGAAAGTTGTTTCTTGATTTTTAAAAGCTGAATATGCTCAGCTCTGCTGCAGTGAAGTCTGTTTGTTCAAGCTCAATATTTGCACTGCAAAAGCGCTTTGCTAGAATAGGATTGAACAAAGGTTGTGGAAGAAACAGCATAAATTACCTCGTGGTGGGGGAGTTTTACAGTTACTCTCCTTATCTTAGCATCAGGTGCCTGTAGGTCCTTCTAACTGTGTGGAGTGCAAGTCATCAAATGATAACAGCCAGATCCAAATGGCTTGATCTCAGCTAAAATCTAAAATATGACACGGCAACTCATGGTTTTATAAATCAGATATACAAAAGTCGGGCCAGTCAAGCCTCCATTTGTCAGAGGATCCTCATGACACATCTATAAAAGCATTCTTACCAGTTTACCAGGTTTTTTGGGTTGGGTGGTTTTTTTTTTTTTTCAATCTTACGTTAATATATCAAATGTCAAAAATGAGAAAAGATTATTGGGGTATTGTCTCAGGAGTGCAGTCACAAAAGGAAAGTCCATCAACTGATGGATCATTTGATCATAATCTGCTTATGCATCAATGAAATTGTTGTGCTCCTTTGAGTATCAGCACAGTTGGTCTTATTCTGACAACCTTTTAGGTCAGCCGGACTTGCTCAAATGTTTGTAGGAAGTTAGAAATGGATAGAGTTTTCTTCACCAAGTAGATTTTGAGACTCACCGAATATGGTACTTTTAGCAACAAGAATGAGGAAGGATTGTTGTTCATTTCCATACAGAGAACTTTATCTCTTCTGTCAATGAGTCACTTGCCAAGAAGCCCTTTTCTGTTTCAGAATACCTTCAAATTAAGACATTAAAATTTCAATTTCTCAACCAAAAAAATAAGTTCAGGTTTTTCTAAATTACTTTGCAGCAATATATCGTCATGTACTATGTTATTTATTATTCATTTGAATAAGGTCTCCTCTCATTTTTTTAAATTCTGGGCTTTCAAGGGAAAGTTGGCAAGATCTGGGATGAGAGGGTGAAGGGACAATAAAAAGGGTTTTTTCCTTCATGTTTAACAATTTAGAGCAGTAACTGATCATTTTTTACAGCAATCCAAATTATAAAATACATGACCTTGGGTTAAATAGGCATAGGAAACAAATCTGCACCTGATGTGTAGAAATTAACGTGTTTTATATATTTATCATGTTTCAACTGTTACACAAAAAGGGAGATAATTTATTTTTCTTCTAGATGAGGACAGACTCTCCAGGAGGAAGAGTATTGTGGACACAGTATCTATTCAGGTGGATATTCTGCCTGGCAACAACACAGAGGATAAGGTATGAAAATCACAGGATATTTCCAGGCAGCGTCTTCTGGGGGGTTGGGGGTGGGAGGGGAATGCAAATGAAGTTTTCCCAGAAAGCCTGATATCTAATTGTCTGGCAGTGTTAAATGCTTTGGCGTTTTGATTTTTTTTTAACTCCTACATTTGTAGAAATATGTTGTCAAGGACATTGATACTGATCTAAGCTGTATAAAACTGTAAAGTATTTTGTCACTATAGTTTTTACAATACTACTGCAGAGTATGGGGGCAGCAATACAGATATATGCTGAACAACTAATATTTTATTAGTAAATATTCTAAAAAATTATCTTTGCATTTTGAGGGATCAGGTAAAATTCCTGCATCTGTACCCCTGCTTTATCTGAAATATCTGAGAGTCTTGTTCATCAACAGGGGACTGACGGATAGAAAACTGGTGGGAGACCTGCTGTCTTGGAGAGGGCAGGCGGAGTCTAGGCAGGCTACTTACACCACAGTGTTACAGTATCACATTTCCCTTCCAGAAGAGCACACAGTGCTTTAAAGGCACGGGAAGGATAAGGTAGCAACAAAAAGTTCATATGTAGGGTACAGGAGCTGGTGCTAATTATCCCTTTGGAAGACTGCATTATAATTAAAATTATCCCACATCTTTTGACACTTCATTTGAAGTATTTCTTAAAATAAATTTCCATTTCTATTGAATCTTTTTCAAGGTTCTGCCTATTTTTATTAACCAGATTTCTGCTGGCTGCGATGGAGATTAGCTTGAAATTGGGGTGTTTGTACCTGCAAATGAATCCTACCTTTAGCATCTTAAAGCACAAACCAGTAGGGGCATGAAACAGAACATGTGGACAGAGTCAAGCTGATTGTTAGTTAAAAATATAATATTAAGCTGTTGTAAAGGAGCAAGCCTGTGATTCTGTGCAAGCCTCTTTTTAGAACTACTGACATAAGTGATTTATGTTCTGCATCATTATTATTATTCCTTTCTGCTCTGTGCTGATGATACCTCAGATGATACCTCAGATGATATTTCTGTGTTCACTTCTTGGTATTGTGCATTAGCAAAGACACAGATAAACTAGATAAAAGTTTAGGAGAAAGAAGAAAAAAGTGTTTGAAAAATAAGTCAGATTATCACAAACTTCAGCTTTCTGAAGAAAGTAAATGCTCGTAATAGAAATGAGGGTGTTTGTCATTAGTATCCTTTTTTAAAATCCATATATTATATGTCATCATATGCGATTCAACTTCTCTCTTGAAAGAATAAATGAGTGATATCTCTCTTGAATTAAATGAGAGAAGTTTCCATTTCATATTTCAAATTATTATGCTGATGTTATGTTAAGCATCGGTATATAGACATTTTTTGAAGAGGATATGGCAGTTTTAGAGAAATCAAAATCTTTGTATGGGTTCTCAGTTTAATGTGGTACAGTGTCTTGGGTAATTACTGTTTGTCTCTCTCAAAAACAAGAATTTTGTTAATCAGAAATGCATAAAGTATCCCTCCTTTAGTTGCTTTACAGTGTTTGTTTACAATGCAAAAGGAAAACCAATATTTTCCAACTTGCTGACTGCATCTTGATACCAAAATCCTAAACGTCTGAAAAACTTCCATAGAATCATTTAGGTTAGAAAAGACCCTTAAGATCGAGTCCAGCCATTAACCTAACACTGCCAAGTCCACCACTAACTCATGTCCCTGAGCACCTACAGCTCTTTTAAATACCTCCAGGGATGGTGATTCAACCACTTCCCTGGGCAGCCTGTTCCTTCAGTAATGGTGCTTTATAATTTTTGCTAATTCTTGTTCCCTCATAATTCATGTTTTTGGCCACCTGCAACGTAAGATGATACACTGGATGTAACTCAAGAGGAGGGAAAAAAGAAAAGTCCACGAGGATATTAAACCTGATTCTCTTGCTATGTAGATTAGTAAATATAACATAATCCATAACTGTCTCCAGAATTACACTGTAAAAAAAAAAGGAGCATAAGGCTTTATGATTGAGAGGATAAACTACTTAATGGAAGTTTTAGGATAAATGATGTATCATTTCTGCACTGTCTGCGGTAGAAGACTTTATCCATAAAATATCTGTTATTGTTTACAATAGGAATGCAATTCTTTTGTCAGCACAATCAAAGTGTTTTATTGTGGCAAGTCTGTTAGTGAATCCTGTTCAGGAAGAGGGTTTATTCCATATGAAAGTGCCTGTGAAAGCAGCTAATGTGCTTCTGTGATATTAAAGCTGGCTAATATCAGCAGCTACTATGGATGTTAATTAGAAATCTGAAACACTGCCATAAACAAGTAATATTTACCAAATGTGAATTGTAGAAAAGGTGATTACTTCAAAACCTGAATACTCTTTATCTCTAGCCATATCCACAAATATTTGACATAAAGGGAGTTTTGATGTTTGTTTATTAACCTTTTATATATTCAGAGGTAGAGAATACAATGCTAATGCAGTAAAATCTGTTGGAAAAGTATCATTTACAGCTCCATTTCCTGAAATAACACTGATGTGAAAAGGAAACAGCTGCTCCTTCTGGCTTTTCCATTCACAGTAGGTCAAGTCAATGGATTAAAAAGTTGAAAGGATTCAGAGTCTTTAGAATCGGGTGAAATAACTTTTTGCTACCTTACAGATCTTTAATCTTAAATTATGTTAGACCATTCTAAACAATTAGTGTTAATAAGGAAAAATAAGTGCTGCTTGTTTACATGTAGTTAATTAGTAAGACAGTCAAAGCCTTACAGTTATATTCAAGTGAACACTGTTCTGCCACCTAAGCATTCTCCCCTAATGTTATCACAGTGCTTTCACTGCAAACACACGTACTGCTACAGAATTTCTAGGCCTATAAAGAATTGAAACACAAAGATCCGTGAGCTGGAGCTCGTCAGAAAAATGTTCATGCATCTTTGGTAATTTTGCAGCCCCAAGCAGTTCCTAATGAAGTACATCTGCAGCAGCAAATGGATATTCATATTGCTAAATGAACACATTTTCTCAGTGCATCAGACATAGGTTGTTATGAAGAGCCATTTAGCTCCAAAGTTTATGGCATAAGCACCAAATTATTTGGAGCCCATACTGGTATGAAGATAGCCTAAAGCAACAACCATTTTCCACTCCACCCTCCACTACCATCTCTTGTTTTAGTATCACGTTGCTGGTAACTCAGCTAGTCTCAGGAAGCAGTTGCTATTATTCTCAACAGGTGTCTAAGAACCAGTGCTGAGGCTTAGAGGTACAGAAACACCACAGCATATACCTGACCCAAAGGAGTGTTCTGCCAAAATTCAAGTCCTTTCCCAAGGTATTGTTGACGTAGAGTGTCTTGACCAGAATTTGGAAAGTTTTCCTTGATCTCCCGTGATTAAAAGTTTCTCACTAATTGCAGTGGCTTACAAATGTGAATTAGTGATCTGCCGGCTGTCACAAGCTCCAGGTAAAACTATGAGAAACTTGTAAGGCAGAAAAGCTCTGTGGCCATTTTGGCCTTCTGTATTTGTCACATTGCTTATTTTTTAGAAGCTTGTTAGATGTGAGTTTTAAGGGGTTTTCTTTTCTTGTGTTTAGACTGATAATACTGAAGAAATCACCTTTGAAGCTTTGAAGAAAGCAATTGGTAAGATTTATTACAATTGTGCTTATGCAGCATAGTTCTAGATTACTGTGAAATCGCTAGAGAAAAAGGTGTTGCCAGAATAACATAAATAAAATATAACATTTGTTTCTCTTCAGCTAGTAAATTTATTTAAAACTGTCAAAAGCATGGATTAGACATGGATGTTTTAAACAATAGATGCTGGTATTTTAGACAATAATTCAATCTGACAGTTTTCCAAACCTGACTAATCACTGAGGGACTTAAATTCTTTAGATGCTGCAAAGTTCCAGCTGGTTGTAGGTTCACTCAGCCTATGGAGGTTGAACTCACTTTTCCCAAATTCTGATAGAAAATCCCGCCCACCTCTCTGCATGATACTGGGAGGGAGGATAATCTCTTCTTTCCTCTTGAAGGGGAACTTGTGTGCAGTGAGTGAGACGTGCAGTCTTGAGTCCAGATAATAAAACAAAAGGAAGCCTGGATGTACTCGTAATTGAAGCACATAGTAAGAAAAGGGCAAATCTGAGGTCCTCAGATCAGCTTCCTGAAATTGTATCTGCATTTTGGTTTAGAAGCAATGACAGATGACAGCTCACTTAGGTATGGTTGCGTCACTTCAAACACAGTGGGTTTTTTCTTCTGCAGGGCACATTTGAAGGTTTGTGTCGCTTATACTTGATAGGCAAAGATTATATTTGTCTTTTATTATTATTTTTTTAAGATAACAATGGACTTGAAGAGCAGGAAAAAGAAAAAAGGCGTCTTGTGATTGAAAAGTTCCAGAAAGCACCATTTGAAGAAATCGCAGCACAATGTGAAACCAAAGTGAGTTTCTGAAAAATGTTTTACAGCACTGAAGATACTAGTGTGGGCATTAATAGGGATGTGCTGGCTAAAGGTGATTTATGTTATCATGTTTCTGCTGCTGTTGCTTCTAAAGAAGTTCAGTTCTTTGTCTTCAGCTATTTTCTCTACTATTATTAATGTTGGAAATCTCCGGTTATTTTGTGTGCTTTTGATTGTTCCTAGACCATTTGAAAAGGAACAGAAATGTTTTACACTCTTCATCTCAGTGTTTTCCCTACTATCTTTGAAATCTAGATTCACGGTCTGTTTCTTTTTCATCCTGGGATAACTGGAGCAGTATTTACCCCATTATATATTTTGAATAACTCAATGTATTTCAGGATTGTTAAACTCATATCTGCAACAGCAAAATGTGCTATGTAATTCCTTGCACTCCAAGACAGGCTTGCTCAGTCTCACATGCCTCTTCAGGGCTCAGAATCCTTGGAGCAGTGAGAAGAGAAATAGAGATAGGAAATGCTGTCTGGGTTTGCCATGTTGTGATGTGAAACGCACTCACTGAGTTTGTGACTGGGTATGGCCTGGCACATACGTTTTAGCTTGGTTCGATATATAGTAGTTAATAACTCAATTTTTATTTTCTTTCCTAGGCAAACTTGCTTCATGATAGACTTGCACAGATCCTGGAACTCACCATTCGGTAAGGCTTTATGCAAGAAGAGCAAGATGAATGAAAAATGAGTTATAAAGCAATTGTGACCACTGTGAAGTGGTCGTGTCATAGAGTTCTTAAACACATGTAATAGGCAGAAGTTAACTGACCTAACTGAATGTTGTGGTTTAACTGTGGTAGGCATCTAAGCCCCACACAGCCAACTGGCTAACCACCTCAGCAGGATGGGGAGGAGAATCGGAAGGGTGAAAGTGAGAAAACCCATGGGTTGAGATTAAGACAGTATCTGTTTGAGAGAGTAATTACAAAATGAACACCCAAAATAGCCCATGACATTATTACAGGCTGTTGTGGGCGTCCGTTGTGCAGTGTGAATAGTATTTGTTAGCAATAAAATGCATTTTCCTAGTTCTGTAACATCAGTGAAGTTGATGATTTAGAACAGAGTACAAAAAAAGCCCCGAGGCGTGATAATTTCATTGGAATTTCAGAAGCAGGGTAAAATACTGGTTGTGAGGGGGGAAGGGTAGTTTGCCCTTGTTTCTCAGCTACTTGTATATCAAGTTGTAAAAAAGAAAGCAATCTATATAACTACAAATTATACATATTGATTGTTCTTCTCACACAGTCCTCCACCTAGCCCCTCAGGAACGATGACGATTACTGCCGGACATGCTCATTACCAATCTGTTCCAGTCTATGAGATGAAGTTTCCAGATCTTTGTGTGTATTAAGTGTCTTCTGAAGTCTGCTGGACATTACTTAGAGTAGAGTACAATAGAAAGAACAAGATGAGTTTTCAAATTTTATGGTTTATTTCATCTAAACTAACTTTAAAATAATGATGAGCATGAGCCAAATACAGATCACTGTAGTCAAACTCATGAGAGTGTCCTGAGCTGGTTTCATCTGTAATATATTTGAAGTTAGGTTTTTCATATAGCGTGCTTCTTCATTTTCATATTTGAGTACATGTAGAAGTCAGATTTAAAACTTGTCTTGCCATATAGATGAATATTTCAGTTACACTAGGAATTTGTATTTCTGTAAATTCCTTTAATTTGAGGCATTGTAACTGAAGAACCTGTTAAAGCTTTCTTCTTGTTTGTTTGTTTAGGTTTTTCTCCTCCTCTCCACCTCAATTCTATCTAAATAGAATGCTTTTGGCTTGCTTCATCTTCATAAATGTAACCAGTGGAGCACTACCTTAGCTCCCTTTTATTCATGCTGCCATAGCTAGCCAACTTCTTTATTTTAGAATATATGGAAAAAAATGATACTTTACATGTGTTCAAATACAGTAAATGAATTAATGCACACTTGTTGAGTTTTTTTGATGCATCACGTACCATGCTTTTTAGATATATACGCCCAAGCCCTTTGTTTCTCGCTGAAGTCAACTGCTTTGCATAAGAGAGGAGACATCTCCTTGAAACACTGAACTGTGCAATATTTTTCATGTCTTAAGGTGTATGGTTTACAGACTGTACTTTTGAAAATGCAGTAGTATTTTAATGTCTGCTTTAGTATAAATACATGAGAGATATATTTAGTATAGCAGAAAATAACCTGAGGGCATTTTAAATCATAAATACAGAAATTACAAATATATTCTATGAGGTATTTCTCTGTAGTTTATTACAGCTTTTTAATGATATTTTAGAAATTGAAAGAAAACTGGATGAAACCATTTAAAGACCAAGAACTTATTACATATGTTTTCAAGCAAAAGCATTGTCTCTGTTCATTTTTGTGTCATTCTCGAACCTGTCTAGAAATAAGGAAAATGTGTTAACTTTCATAGGTTTATGTATCTGAGTATACTAATGAAATGTGGATAAAGTAAAACCGATACAGTAAATCACTCAGCTTTTGATGATAATTGTCAAGGCTGTCTTTATGGCTCACTAAATTCTGCAGGCAAAAAGAAAAAACAGCTTGTGTCGATGCCAGGAATAGGAAGTTTGAAGTCCTCTCATCTCTCTGAATCTGACTGAAGCAGCACGAACATGAATGAATGTTCTAAAATGTCTGTAATAAATGTAAGACATTTAAGTTAGCCAGCAGTTTAGATAAACAGTGATCAGGCCACAAACAAAGTGATCTAACTTCAGTTAGCCCTGCTTTGAGCAGGAGCGTGCTTGAGATGACTTTCAGAAGTCCCAACCTAAATTAATCTATGATTGCATAATTCGAAGATCTGAATGGTTATCAGGCTGGCTAATTTGCTGACTGTTCTGAGCAGTTGCAAACCCACTGTAAAACAGATTTTAAGTTTTTTTGAACTGTAGTACAGTATTCCAGTGGACTACGTCTAAAAGCCTGATGTGATGTAACGTCAGAGAAATATCAGCTACTTAAACCTATGAGATAACGTGCTGAGACTTTCAGAAAGCATTCACAAAACTCAAAAGGTAATTGAGACCTTCTTTTCAGTTTAACAGTGCAATCACAGCTGTTAGTGGATGACGAAACAGCCCCTTATCTACAGCATTCCGTTGTGATTTTTACTGCTGCAGCGTATCAGCCTGATCAGACCGCAGTCTACACATAAGTAGGACTCGATGTCACTCTAGCTTTTAGTTCTCACTCTTTGTTTTTTTCTTTTTTTTTTTTAAGGTAAGACATAACAGTTTTTTGGCCGATATAAAGAGAGTAATTTTTAAAATAGTCTATCTAACCTAGGGATACAATGTAAAACACTTATCCACTCCGTCATTTTTTTAAGAACAACACTGTGCACTTTTGTACAAAAAGAAAACAAGGAGTCTAAGAACTAAAGAATGTACTTCTGTTTGCACTCTTGCAGTGTGGAGACTGTGCTGTAAATACAGGATTGTTTCTGTGATTGAATTCTGTTGCATGAATGCTGCATGTGAAAATAACTAGATTCAGCGTTTCGTTTTCTGTTTTGTTTATGAAGTATTTTTGATTTTTGCTAATGATAGGTTTCCATGTTTTCAATGTTCAAATGAGCTTTGTTTGGAAAACGCAGGTGTGGTGCAGGTATTGTGCGGGGAATGAAGAGCTTGTAACACTCCGTGTGGTCACATGATATTTATTTTCTTCCTTTCTGGAAATTCAGGGAGTCTGTAAGTTGATAATTGGTTCACTCTGGCCTTTGTAGACAGCTGGGAGATGGAGTGGCTGTAAAGTGTATTGTCTTCGTAGCTATTGTTATATGTAGCTAATGAACAAAACCAAATGAATTAAGAATGCAGTTGTATGGTATAAAGCTGCTTTGTTTCACTTATCTCTTACGTTCCTGAGACAAGTTGCACAACTTCAAAGCTCCATGTGCTTACTGGGCCTGTGTTATCTGCAACACATTGAGTGCTGCCACAGCGTTTATAAATTGATATCCAGCTGTTTAAACGTGTTCCAGCTCTTGCTTTGGGTTCTTTCCCATTGTGTCATTTTAAAAAACTGTAGCTTTTGGTAGTGGGTCACTTTAATTTAAAGTAAATCCTTGTTAATTTCAGGATAGACCTAGCCTGCTGTCTGGGATCTGCGTGGGGCTGATTTGTCTGTCGTTCTGATGGTCACATATTCTGTACTGTACGTAATGAACCAGTTTCAATAAATGTAAGAACACACTGTGCAATCTATATTTAAGCAATAAAATAAACCAAAATTTAAAATTAATCCGTTCTAAAGTCAGTTAATTTTTATTGCTCACAATTAAAATGTCAATGACGTAATTTTTTGGCATTTAAAATACACTTCATTTTACATATTTTTTTGCAAATGTTATAGATTGCATCGTTATTAAACTACTACCTGTATTTAAGATCAAACCATTACTATTACCAAGACCACTGAAAGTTGAGAATGCAACAGTACCAAAATAATTTCCTAGTAGCAGACAGGCTTCAGGAAGGTGAAGAAGCTGTGCTTTTCAGGCCTGCCTCCCTGGTTAAGGAACATATTGGGTTTGTAGTATCAATTTCTAGGAATAAAGTTGTCAGTGTGTGCAAAGGTCTGCATACAGCTCGCACACAGGTAGCTTTTTTCGAACAGTGATGCCATCTAATGGGGCTGAACATTGCACTGTTGTTCTGTTACTTTCTTTTTTTGGGAGCATTCATTTATTTAAATGGTTTAAATGGTTTTAATGGTGCACCCTGAGAGAAGTGGGAAGAACAGTTCTTTTTTCCTATTTTGAGGAAGCTGGGACCTTTTCTAGCTCGCGTGAGATGTCCTGATGTATTTAGAGGCTTGTGTTGCCGTCTTTTTTTCCCTTGCTCCTCTGTTCCTAGTTTTTGCAGACATCAAAACTTTGTGTATAATGAGGGAATTTCATAGGGTAGGCGTCATCTTTCTGTAATCTGTGACTTCGATCAGAACCCTCTGCTGAGATGCAGGGTCCTCAACCTTTTGTGTTGCTCAGTTTGGTCTGAGCAGGATTTTGATGATGGATACCTCAAAACAGTCCAGGGAGAAAATAGTAGCAACACATGGGAGGTTATTTTAAATCATGTCTAAAGAGAAGGTGTAGAGGTGAGTAAGCGGTTCTGTCAGCCTACCGCAGGAGACCAGACAGGGAAGGACAGAAGTGGCAGCTGGTGTGATTGTAAGAGAGAACAAAGCTGACCTGTGAAGAGGTGCTTCCTGGAAGTATTTGCTGCTCCACACTGTTGCCTTCATTTGAAAGACTGAACTCATTCATTGCTCACAGTTTTAACGATACTGTGATCAAGACGACCGGTACACCCGAATAGTGGTGGTGTTCAGAGTTCGCGTCTTCCTGAATTATGTCAAGTCATTTAGGAAAACATGTTCGCAAATCTTTAGTACTTTATCAGCTTACAGGCAAAGGATAAGTGCTTTAAAAGTTAAAATAAATAAACCATTATCTAATGAAGTAGGAAATCTCTTCAGATCAGTAATTAATATATTAGTTGTTCATTTGGGGGAAGCAACTAGGTTTTGGGCAGCTATGCCCCAAATATTTGAAAAATACAGTGTAAAGTTACTGTGAGAATTGAGAGAAGAAAGGAAAAAGGCTATGCTGAGTGTCTCATCTTGACCTGCTTATCATTTTTTTTTATTATTTTAGCACTGATCTCTGAGAATGAATAGGTAGAGCTAATCATAGCTAGGATATGGAAGATCTCTCTTTATCAACACAATTCATACGGTAGTAATTACAGAACAACTTCAATGTTAAATTACTGCTGAAATACGAGATACTGGAAAAAAGCCCGAAGGAAGTAATGACAACATTGCCTGAATAACGGCATATTTATATTGTAATTTCTGTTACTTGATTGATTCAAATGATCCATCCCTACCTCTACTATCAGAAGATTCAGCATATCTCTGAGTGAATATATGCATGTCTTATTTGCATAACCGCAAATGTAATACTAGTTTCTAATAATGAGCAGAAAGGGATTTTTTTTTCTCTTATGCGTGTATTTTAAATGCAGGCTTCAGAGCAGCAGCACTACTGTCATCAGAGAAATGAGCTCGGGGTATTATTAAGCAGCAACACAATTCATTTGTTTAAAGGCCAATTTTTCCCATTTCATCTCATCATTAGCTATCCAACCTTTTCATTATCATTTTTATTTATAACTGCTGTGAACTATAGAATAGTTTTTCACCACTATGATAAAGGTCCGATCCTGAAACAGATAGAGAGCAGCGCAGTGTAGATCTCATCCTCAGCACTGGACAGAAATGGGCATTTTGCAGATTTGTAGCATCTTCCTTAAGTACATGAAATGCCCTCTTTCTGTACAGCATAATGGGGGAGGGGGGAATCAGAGTTAATTAAAATCTTGTCTGCAGGTAGAATTTCTCTTTGCTATCCTCTCTGCCTTCCCTTAAAGAAAAAGTCTCCATGTTCTGTTTTTTTGCTAGTGCTAATGGTGTAGCCACTGTAGGCAGTGGGATTCATGTGGTTAAATACCTTCTGGGTTTGTTTTTGATTTTGGGGTGGGTTGTTTTGGTGTTTTTCTGCACTGCTCTAATCCTTTGCAGTTTTAATGTTGGAAAAATACTGAAGGGGGAATACCACCAGCCAGAGGTTTATAGAATATTAACTGCTCCTCCAGGAACGTTCACTGAGATTTTCACCTGCTGTTCTCAAAATATCCAGTTTGCACAAGGAGACTTAATGATACGGTTTAGTTAACTGCTTCATGATTTGGAAGAAATCGGGTAGTGTTTCTGTATCCAGCATTAGGATGTAGTCCTTGATCTATAATGAATACCCCTGTGACAAAATTCAACCCTGTAGAACAGGATTATAGAGAAGAAATCCAGATCTGTCAGCACAACTGAATTGCTAGAAGGCTTGTAACAACACTTTTTCTTCTAGGAAATGTTAGTGAATCATAGAATTGTGGAATAGTTTGGGCTGGAAGGCATCTTTAACCCCCTGCAGTGAGCAGGGACATCTTCAACTAGATCAGGTTGCTCAGAGCCCCGTCCAGCCTGACCTTGAACGTTTCCAGGGATGGGGCATCCACCACCTCTCTGGGCAACCTGTGCCAGTGTTTCACCACACTCATCATACAAAAATTATTCCTTATATCTAGTCTAAATTTCCCCTCCTTTAGTCTAAAACCATTACCCCTTGTCCCATCACAAGAGGCTCTACTAAAACGTTTGTCCCCATCTTTCTTATAAGTCCTCTTTAAGTACTGAAAGTCTTCCCCTTGCTTATTCCAAGCTGAACAACCCCAACTCTCAGCCTGTCCTCTCAGGAGAGGTGCTCCAGCCCCCTGACCATTTTTGTGCCCTCCTCTGGACCCGCTCCAACAGGTCCATGTCCTTCCTGTGCTGGGGGCTCCAGAGCTGGATGCAGCCCTGCAGGTGGGGTCTCACCAGAGCGGAGCACAGGGGCAGAATCCCCTCCCTCGCCCTGCTGGCCGCGCTGCTTTTGGTGCAGCCCAGGGTACGGTTGGCCTTCTGGGCTGTGAGCGCACATTGTTGGCTCATGCCCAGCTTTTCATCCACCAGTACCCCCAAGTCCTTCTCTGCTGGGCTGCTCTCAGTGCCTTCATCCCCCAGCTTGTATTGATGTTGGGGGTTGCCCCAACCCAGGTGCAGGACCTTGCACTTGGCCTTGTTGAACCTCATTAGGTTCTCACAGGCCCACCTCTCCAGATTGTCCAGGTCTCTCCGGATGGCACCCTGTGCTTCTAGTGTGTCAGCTGCACCGCTCAGCTTGGTGTCATCTGCACACTCACTGAGGGTGCACTCGATCCCGCTGTCCATGTCATTGATGAAGATATGAAACAGTACTGGTCCCAGTACGGACCCCTGAGGGACACCACTTGTCACTGGTCTCCATCTGGTCATCGAGCCATTGACCACTGCCCTCTGGATGCGACCATCCAACCAGTTCCTCATCCACCAAACAGTCCACCCAGCAAATCGTATCTCCCCAGTTTAGTGAGAAGGATGCTGTGGGGGACCATGTCAAAGGCCTTACAGAAGTCCAGATAGATGACATTCGTAGCTCTTCCCTTGTCCACTGATGTGGTCACTCCATCAGAGAAGGCCACTAGGTTGGTCAGGCAGGACTTGCCCTTGGTGAAGCTATGCTGGCTGCCTCGAATCACCTTCCTGTCCTCCATGTGCCTTAGCACAGCTTCTAGGAGAATCTGTTCCATGATCTTCCCTGGCACAGAGGTGAGGCTGACAGGTTGGTAGTTCCCTGGCTCCTCCTTTCTACCGTTTTTAAAGATGGGCACAATGTTTCCCTTCTGGTCCCCAGGGGCTTCATGTGACTGCCATGACTTTTCAAATATCATGGAGAGAGGCTTGGCAACTACATCAGCCTATTCCCTCAGGACTCTGGGATGCATCTCATCAGGTCCCATAGGCTTGTGCATATCACAGAATCACAGAATGGCAGGGGTTGGAAGGGACCTCTGGAGATCATCTTGTCCAACCCCACTGCTTGAGCAGGCACACCCAGAGCAGGGGCACAGGAACGCGTCCAGGTGGGGTTTGAATGTCTCCAGGGAAGGGACTCCACAGCCTCCCTGGGCAGCCTGTGCCACTGCTCTGGCACCCGCACAGGGAAGAAGTTTTTTCTCATATTGAGGTGGAACTTCCTGTGTTCCAACTTGTGGCCATTGCCCCTTGGCCTGTCGTTGGGCACTATTGAAAAGAGCCCAGTCCCATCATCCTAACACCCACCCTTCAGATATTTATAGGTATTGATGAAATCCCCCCTCAGTCTTCTTTTCTCCAGGCTGAACAAACCCAGGTCTCTCAGCCTTTCCTCATAAGGGAGATGCTCCAGTCCCCTGATCATCTTCGTAGCTCTCCGCTGGACTTGCTCAAGCAGTTCCACATCCTTCTTAAACTGGGGACCCCAAAACTGGACACAGTACTCCAGATGTGGTCTCACTAGGGCAGAGTAGAGGGGGAGGATAACCTCTCTCGATCTGCTGGCCACACTCCTTTTAATGCATCCCAGGATACCATTGGCCTTCTTGCCCACAAGGGCACAGTGCTGGCTCATGGTCACCTTGTTGTCCACCAGCACTCCCAGGTCCTTTTCAACAGAGCTGCTCTCCAGCAGGTCAGCCCCCAGCCTGTACTGGTGCCTGGGGTTGTTCCTCCCCAGGGGCAGGACCTTGCACTTGCTCTTGTTGAATTTCATGAGGTGCCCCTTGGCCCAGCTCTCCAGCCTGTCCAGGTCTCGCTGGATGGCAGCCCAGCCTTCTGGTGTATCAGCCACTCCTCCCAGCTTGGGATCATCAGCAAACTTGCTGAGGTTACACTCTGTCCCATCATCCAGGTCATTGCTGAATGTGTTGAACAGGACTGGACCCAGCACAGACCCCTGGGGAACACCACTAGTGACAGGCCTCCAGCCAGACTCTGCTCCATTGATCATGACCCTCTGAGCTCTGTTGTTGAGCCAGTTCTCTGTCCACCTCACTGTCCTCTCATCCAACCCACACTTCCTTAGCTTGTCTGTGAGGATGCTGTGGGAGACAGTGTTGAATGCCTACTGAAGTCAAGATAGACCACATCCACTGCTCTCCCTTTGTCAACCCAGTCACAGCATCATAGAAGGCTATCAGGTTGGTCAAGCATGATCTTCCCTTGGTGAATCCATGTTGACTACTTCTGATAACTTTCTTGTCCTCTACATGCCTGGAGATGACCTCCAGGATGAACTGCTCCATCACTTTTCCAGAGATGGAGGTGAGGCTGACTGGCCTAGAGTTTCCCAGGTCCTCCTTCTTGCCCATTTTGAAGTTTGGAGTGACACTGGCTACCGTTCAGTCCTCAGGCACCTCTCCTGTCCTCCACAACCTTTCAAAGATGATGGAGAGTGGCTCAGCAAGAACATCTGCCAGCTCCCTCAGCACTCACAGGTGCATCCCATTGGGGGTCCATGGATTTGCGAGGATCAGCATATTCACGCTGAGCAGGCCTACGCTGCCTCCAACCTTGACATCACCAATGAGATCACTTGCATTGCTGACCAACAGGTCCAGTATCGCGTCCCCTCAGTTAGGGCTATCTATTATCTGGCTTAAGAAGTTATCCTCAGTGCATTCGAGGAATCTCCTGGATTGCCTGCAGCTCACCGTGCTGCTTTTCCAGCAGATGTTGTGGTGGTTGAAGTCCCCCAGCAGGACAAGAGCCTGTGAACCTGTTGCCTCCGGTAGCTGGAGTAAGAAGGCTTCATCAATAGGATCTCATTGATCAGGTGACCACAAGGTTCTCTTTGTTGCCTCAGTCTCTGCTTCTTACACATGAGCTTTCAACCTGCTCGTGGCTATTCTTCAGAAACAGCTTTTCACACTCTATCCATTTCTTGACATAGAGGGCAACCCCTCCACCCGTCCTTCCTCACCTCTCCCTTCTGAACAGCCTGTGGCCATCGATAGCCTCACTCCAATCACAGGATTCATCCCACCAAGTTTCAGTAATAGCAACCAGGCTGTAGCTCTCTAGCAGCACGGTGGCTTCCAGCTCCTCCTGTGTGTTGCCCACGCTGTGTATGTTGGTGTAGAGGCACGTCAGCTGAGCTGTCAGCGGAGCACCCCTTAATTCCTTTGAGGTGTTTCACTGGCATTTCCTTGCTGGCTCCTCAGGAGCCCCTGGCTCATCTCTGTCAGACTTCAGGTATGCTCCAGTGTACTTAGCAAGCCTCAGAGCAACAGGCTGAGGGCACTTGCTGGCACCCCATCCCTCTAAGCTTGGAGTGTCAGCCCACGGCTTGTCACGGGCGAGCCTGGTATTATCCCTCTGTCCCTTCAAGTCTAGTTTAAAGCTCTGTCAATGAATCCCACTAGCTTGTGAGCAAAGACCTTCTTCCCCTTTGACAAACGTGAATCCCACCCGATGCCAGCAGGCCTGATGCTGTGTAGGCCATCCCGTTAGCAAAGAATCCAAAATTCCGGTGGTGACACCAAAATGGAGCAACGTATTAATGAGTGGGTACGACTGGAAACCTCCCTGTATGCCAGGATCGGCCACTCTGCTGTGCATTGGGCTGGCTCCGGAGCAGCTCCCCTCGGTGACTGACTATTAGTTTCAGGTACACCACCTTTAAATCTTTTGTTCTAAGAGAAGGTTAAAAAGCAAGGGAGATTTGGAATCTTTCAATTAAAATATTTTAAAATCATTATTCTGCGCTTTTTTCCCAGTTAATAGCAACAAACAAAAGTACACCTTTGTTAAGAACCATGAAGCATTAAGTGTGAGCATTCTTAGAGACCTTTCTAATTCCAAGAGAAAGTAAGACAGGTACAACTTGACCTTCAATTATTAATTTGTTGCTGGATGATCAGGACCTCACAGTCAAATGCATACCACTCGACATACCACTTGAAGTTGAACTTATGAAGAATATGCAAAGTAGGTAGAGTTTGACACCAGTGTTAACATTTTTTAATCCTACTGCAGGTCTGCAGGCTCAGAATTGTACAACTCAGAATGCAAGTGTCTCGGGTAATGTGGTAGCTGAGCTGTTGAATTCTTCCGTGCTTAATATCTGAAGATACCTCAACTGAGAAGTAAAACTACCTCGTTTTGATTCCTGGTTCTAGTTTCTGAGATGTCTGGGGAGTTATGCTGAGACGTTAGTGCAGAACTGAACCCAAACTCTGAACTCAAAGAGGGTGGGGTGGGGGGTTGTCCGGCTTTGTTTCTTTCAGTGCTCAGCACTGGGGAAGCTGCCGGTGAGAGTGAGGTGCTGTTACTGCTTCCCAGAGCGTGAGATGTGGCTCTAGGGATCAAGGATGCAGTTGAAGAGAATATGACAGAGGAACACCAACGTGACTCAACTGAATAAAAGACTGGGAATCACCAATCTAACCGTTAAAAGATCTCACAAGTGATGCAAACACAGAACAAAGTCATGGTCAACATGGCAGGTCAACAGATGAATGGTCAATCAAGTGAAAATGATAGGACTGCTTTTAAGCAAGAAGTCAGACCTTCACTCATACAATTCAATGTGCTTACAGAGGAAGTACCTTATTAGTATGGTTTTGGTTTTGCAAATACATGCTCAGAGAAATTATGGAAATATGAGTAATCCCATTGAATAAGATGTTACGTGCTATTTTGGGCAGGTCACCTTCTGGGTTAAAGCTGTGTATTTGCACTGTTGTGTGCTGTACAACTGAAATCTAATCAGAAAGACATAAAGATTATGCCTTTGTGCACATCTTTCCTATCAAAGTAACAAGGTTCATAGTGATTTTGACCCTAGCTGGGGTTTTTTGTTGTTTAGCTTTGTAATTAGTAGCCAAGTTCTAGTAATTTTTTCTTGTGGCAATATTTTATGATCAAAGCATAGCCTAAAATAGCACCTTATCAAGTAAAAGATTGTACATATCCTTTTACTGCTGTTGTCTGATAACTGGTGAATCTTATGAATGGTGAATTTGGGAAAAAAGAAAAAAGGCAAACAAACTTGGGTTCAGTGAAAAGCAAAAAGCCTTATTCCAGCTTTACATTACATACTTCAGAATAAATGAGTTTTAATTGATACCAGGAAACAGAATCTTTAATTTTCTTCCCTTTAACATCCTGAAATCTCTCAAAACTGGAGATAACCGTGCCTAGAACCCAGCTTTGGGACAAGGAATGTGTCTTACTGTCAAGATCTGATTGAACAGCAGAAACTCTGTGGGTTGAAAATTGCAGTTAGATAGGAAGGGAAGAAGGAACTAATTTTCATGTAATTACCTTAGCTTTTCTTTTGGATGTTTCCTGCTAAGCTCAGTAAAAGAAGACTGTCTGCAAAAGGAGTTGGAATTAGTTGCAGATTGGTTTAATTAAAAACCAAAAATACTTAGCCACCATCAGCAAGTTCCAGCCTGTACCAACTACACAGTTAACAAAAATCAGTCTTTCATCAGAACAGTTTTTGCATAGAAATCAAATTAAATTTTACAGAACACCGTCAAATAATTATTTATGGTAATATCTGACCTAAAAAGATGGTCCATAGTGCTGATTTCACTACAGTAAGGAGTTATACACCCTAACATTTAATGCCTAGTCTATGATTACATCATTTGTGCTGCGAAGTACAGGGCAGCCTGTAGAGTGGTAAGAAAGAGTAAGGTACGCAATGGCCGACAGTGAAAGTCTCCGTGCCGTTTCTCAAGCACGTGGTGGTGGTTGGTTATCTGCTTTCACGTTGCACAGTTCTGGAGTTTCCAACGGGATGGTGTATCTCTCTTTGCTCTTCTGAATACACTCCACAGTGGACCTTCCTCCTCACTGCTCTCCTCGGAGCTGGAAATCCCGGTGCCTATTTCTGTGCCGATTGAAGGCCTTTCATGAGGGTCACTTTGACATAAGACTTTCCCCTCTTGGCAGTCTTGCCTGTGTGGAAACTTAAGGCTTTCATTGAAGAAGGCAGAAGCCATGCACTCGGCTGCTGTCTTATCGCAAGCACATAGTAATTTCTCACACATGCTCCAACCAATACCTTAAAATGAAGTTTCAGAATTAATATTTTATAGCAGTTACCATTAATCAATGTATAATTTGTCATGGGTGGATAAGCTTTTGAAAATAAAATTTTCAAATCGGCCTTGAATTTTAGTCTCCAAATTCACCTTTAACTGTCTAAATATAAGCCTGACACCAAGGTGCTGGACAGCTGAAGGTCCAATTGGCTTTAGTTGAGTTTGTGAATGTAACGACACCACCAGCTGGCTTCTGTCTCCAACCATAAAATATCTCAATGTAATTATCTCAGCCTGACCTGGTTACATCATACACGGTGGTGTAATAACCTTTATCTTATCTAGGAAAAAGGCTCGGTTTTATGGTAAGCATTGCTAACGTTTGGAAGCCAAATTTTTCTGTTTCCATACGCAGCTCTAGCAGCAGACAGGCATGGTGGCATTCAGTCTGTAACGCTTTGGTACACTGTCATCAGGACGTGAAAAATTTCCTCTAACCCAAACTTACATTTTGGCTTATGATCAAAACATACAACTTCAGATCTTGAAGTTCTTTCTGCACGACATCCAAGTTTCTTAACTTGTTCCATACAACAGTGATGAGAGAAGCAGCACCTAAAATAAATAGTAGATGTAAATGAAAAATACTTACTCTTCGTGCATCACAGAGTATTTCCAATTATTTTATCTCTTTATTTTCAATGCCCATTAAAACTGAGAGATCCTGGTTTTCATCACAGAAAAGTCTTTTCCATAAAGAAGAAGAAAACCACTCCAAATGGTTCCTACTCTCCTATACTGGTTCTTACTTCCACTCCCTCCTTCCTCATACCTTTGGTATCATATGTTTAACAGTGGTATAGTTTTTTAGGGTTTTTTTGTTTAAATTTAGGGCGTATAGTTACAATTGTAACTGTGACCTAATCCTCTGTGAGAAGTGTCTTTGAGTGTTCAAGTGTTGTTGGCTGAAAATCTGAAAACTGCGTCATGATAGCCAGAGCCTTCACTAGCCTTCATCTACTCTAGTGATCATGCGTAGGCAGTCTTACTTGTGCGCAGGTGTGGGAAAACTGTGTGTGCTGTGTACTAAGGGCTATACGTAGACCTAATGTGGCCCCAACTCTTACGAACTTCCATACAGGGAAGATTTTTAGTTGCAAATGCGACACTCTTAAAGGAGATGTCTTTACTTTGGTTGAATTCTCAGCATTACTCCAGAAATCCTCCTCTTTGTCAGCCGTGCTGTGACAGCACACAGTCGAGCACAGCAGGTCTCTTGGCTGCAGCTCAGGCAGTGCTTCACTCGAGCTGTGCTCTCTTCTGAAGGACAGTGCAGCACAGCTGTATGTTAACTCTTTTTAAATCACTTTCCGAACTACCTCTTAGCCAAGTTTCACAGCAAACCGTTTTCCTCATCTCTTTTGGTACACTCTTCCTTCTGCTCTGCTTACCTCCCATTGTTCTCCTTTCTTATTTTAAGTCCTCTCCAAAACATTGATGCAATAATAGAATGTGTCTTAGTGACATTTGAGTATTTCATGTTTTAAGTATTTAGGTGTATTTTTTTTCAAAATGTGGCCTGGCTATAGAAGCAATACAAGGCCCAACAAAAGGCATATGGTTCTTTGTTGGTCCATGGGCAGCCCAATAATACCCACAGTTAATGGCAGATTATAGAAGAGCCCACACCTGTCCAGTGCATCAGTAGGATAACCTC
Organism: Phalacrocorax carbo; assembly: GCF_963921805.1. Classification (NCBI taxonomy): domain Eukaryota; kingdom Metazoa; phylum Chordata; class Aves; order Suliformes; family Phalacrocoracidae; genus Phalacrocorax; species Phalacrocorax carbo. The sequence continues at coordinate 9,875,289 of NC_087514.1, read as the reverse complement.
TTCCTTCTTGGCCACAGTAGCAACCGTAAGATTCAAATTCCTGTGGGCATCGCTGAGTTAAACAGAACAGCATTTCTCCTAGCTGGGGCATCTCCCTCTTCACCGTTCCGTTTCCTCTCTCTCGCAGGAAGGTTAATCGCTCACATACTATAAAGCAAAAAATGTTATTTGACACACCATGTTTTCACTGGTGGGAGCTCTCTTGTGATGTAGAAGTATTTTCAGAGATATCAGAACTTTTTAAAGTCAACATTTTACTATTTCCAAATCATTGCTCCAGTCCATGAATACTCTTAGAATACTACGACAGCAGAAGCGCTGGGAAATATTTAAGGGGAAGAGAGAACCCTATGAAGATGTAAATTACAAGTCCAATTAGATTGCAATGAAAGTACTTTGCAGTCCTTTGTAATCCTTCATAGTTAAATTTTTCTTCTGCAATATTCAAACCTAGCTGAGTGTTCAGTAACTTCCATCTTGGCTAATTCAGAAAACAGAGTCCTAACCTCTTGTGCTTGCACAGAGATAGCCGAAGCAGTGACTATGCTGTGCAATAGCTTTTTTTTTTTTTTTCATTTGAAATACTTTCCACCTAGCATTAAAGGTCTACTAGGACTAAGATGTACACGATTCCTTCACCACTGTTACAGAGCAATCTTTCCCAAAGGAAAGAGGCTGGATTTTCATTTTGAAGAGGTTGTTTCCTGATATTACAGCCCAGGGAAGACCACCTTAGATTATCACATTTATGCTTTTTAACTGCGATTCGATTAGAGCTATGATGCTTCTGTCCCAAATGCAGGAGCTACCTGTCATAACGGTTACTGTGCTGCCGAGGTCTTGACACCTCCGTGTCCCAGCTCTAATGCCTCTGTGGCTTCACCACTCAGGAAGAGCTGATGCTGTGGGAATTATGTCTAAGATCTGAGAGTAGAGTGTGTTCCATGTCAGGAAAAATGATGTCAAGGCGGTCTCTTTTGGGACTTTGCCAGGGAAAGGACTCGAAGGGGCTGATGGTTGGACTGGGGAAGAGAGAGGGCGGGCTTCTGTTCCCTGTGCATCCTCCTTGCTCCCATAAGTAATCCCATCTTCCCTTCTGCAGCTCTAGGCTGGCTCTTCCTGCTTTTCAGGGACAATCCTGGATTACTTCCCCCAGTAGGAAATTCTGACCATGTGCCTGCTTGGGTCTTTGCTCACTCACGGTCATCCACTAAGAACAAGCCCCAGGTCCGTACACTGGCATGCGCTCTCTAAAAACGGATATTTTACTATAAGATTTTCCAGTATGACAGAAGGCTGGGTGGTTCTTTATATCTGCCCTGTCCCAGCCCTGGGACTGCTTTCCTCATTGGAAGCCTAACAAGGTGGATGGGACAGTCTGTGAGTGTGGATTTACAGCAGTGACAGGTCTGAAACGTCTTGGGAAATCCGTGAACTCTGAGGAGGAGTTGGAACAGACTCAGAAATGGCAAGAAAAAGGCTGAATCTGGCAAGACTTTGGCAAGAGGTCAGAGTGAGGAGCAGGGGAAATTCCTTTTATTGCTTCTGCTGCTTGTAAAATAAAGTAACTCAAAGACATGATTAAATTACTGCCTAAAAGCAAAAGCAAGGGGAAACATTCACTGAGCTCATTTTAGATCATGTACCATATGAAAAATGTACTTACAACCTAGTCATAAATAGTTTTTGTAAGTGATAATGGTAGCACATTGGTGGAGGAGGTTAAACTGTTGGAAGCTTTTGCAGATGACTCCATCTCCTGTTCTTATAAATACCAATAGATACGTGCTTGTCTAACTGGTTTAGAATAACTAATCTTTACATGTAACATACATCTACCTTTTAATATAGAGGTAGCTGCATACTTCATTAGGTATAACTGGAAAAAACCACTTCAGTTACCTTTTCCAGCAGGTTCATTGGGTCCCCTGTCAGCCAGTACCAGTTCCAGAGCTGTTCCAGAGGAAGCCATGCTCTGGCCACTTGCAGGGCTTGTCTCTGGAGATGACATATGCATAGATTAGACTTGCAAAGGTAGAATAAACTCTTCTTCCAGTAATGTGTCCAGAAGTGCATATTCTGAACCATAATCAGTTGCCAGTCTTCTAACATTTGTTTAATTTGTAGTTGGAAGACTGTTCATTAATTAGTTAGTTAAGCTTTCCTGGTCAGTGATAGTGAACTGCTCTTCCCAGTGCAGTGTTGTGCACCCTGTATTCTATGTAACCTATCCAGATTTAGGCAGAAAATAGTGTTATTCCACATATCTATGAGAAATGCTGACTCCTCAGATATCTGTGGGCAGGAATCGGGGAGCGCTGTAAGTTAGAGTAGGTGCGACACAGCTTTTACTTGCCTTTTTCCTTTGCCCTTGCAGATATGCCTGCAGGAATCTTCTCGGTGGGGACAGTTTTGACTTGCATGGGGTTTATATCTCCTGGGAAGGAGGCTGGGGAGGTGGTTATCTCTTCCACTGGGACCAGAGCTTCCATAAATCTGTCCTCTTTTGAATGAGCAGAAAGAGGAAAGTGGAAGAAGACATGGAGCAATAAACATCAAGATTTTCATTTTAGATAGCAGGTCAGAGCAATACCCTCAGGCAGAACTCATGTGGACTGGTGGTTGTAGGGAAAAAAAAACCAAAATGAAGACTGGAAAAGCAAAGTACCCACGCTGGTCATTTCATTACATTTCTTGCTTTTCAGAAAACAAGATGCTGGTTAAATAAGACCAGTATAACTACTGATATATATATATATATTTTTAATGTCTTGCACAGTGAGGTAAAGAGCTGTGCCAGCTGCTGAAAATCCTATGGGTTACTGATTAGTCAGCCATACTGAGAGATAAAGCGCAGGTGAGGTGTCATTTTCTGAGTAAATTGCTAAAAGATAAAAAAAAAGTGTCCATTCACATGAGGGTGCTAAAACGGATAGTGACATTAGGGAAGGTAGAAAATTATTTGACTGATGCAGAGCTGGGCAACTGAAGGATTTACTTCATTGTAACCATAAGCATATATTAAGGGGAAAGTAAGTTGAGGATGAATAGAAACATAATTTTAAGGAGATTCTTTATCCTAAGAATTAAATGGGCTATTTATTTTTAGCTTATCTGAAGATTTATTGTTAAGCAGGAATGTTTCGTTTAATTTGGGGATTACTTAACTTTTTTTTTCTTTCTTTTTTAACCTTTTTTATATAGGATAATTGTAAATGAAAATATTGTCATCAAATTAAAATCAAATGCTTTCATTTTTTTCTAAATGTCAATATGAAGAACGTTGCATTTCACAAACAAAATACTTGGAAAATACTAGTGAACATATGTTTCAATATTTTTAAAGCCTTTCATTTTAAATTCCTTGGCTGAACTTATTTGGATTAAACTCAAATTCATTAAATTTGCCTCTCTGAATTTCTGGGTTTAGTTTGTGTTGGCAGTAACCTGTTAGAGGTTAAGAAAATAGATTAAAAAAGGAAAGTACTGCTAAAAAACACAAAGCAGCCCATGAAAAGTTGCAGAAATGGATCAATAGCAACACACTAGTTTTAATAACTCAGCAAGGTGCACATTTCATGCCACTTTGTTTGACAGTGGTGTGTTGAAATGAAAGTGATTCCTGCTAGATGTAGAAAATAAAATTGAAGTTTGGGAAATTCTGCACTTAGCTAAGAATAGATATTACAGATAATATTCTGGGAGCCGTGCAGACCTGCAACGCAGCACACAGATCTGATACATTCAGGTTAAAGGAGGAGAACATTTGTCCAGTGTTTAGTACAGCAATGCCATATTTCTGTATTGGGGTGGCTACTCTCCTGACGGTGGCTACTGTCCAGCAGTGTAATCAGACTTAAAAAACTGACTCCTTTCTACTCGCCATATTCAGTGTTCCTCGACATTTTTATGGTGTGTTTCAGTCTGCCTGAGTGATCATTTCTACAAAAAAGCAGCCACTGAAAACTCCCAAGTCTACCAAGGTGCTCCACTTCTGGCTGTAGCTACTGGTGTGGCTGTGCTCCAAGCACTAACAACTGCAAAAGCTGAAGTAGGTTTTAGACTGGGAAAGAATTCTGTGAAGTTCTGTATAATAAAGGAGGAGGCAAAATAAAAATTACCTCTTTCCAGCAGCAGATGATATGAATGTAATTTAAAGGACCAACCCTCATATCAGAAAACCTTATATGAAGAGGTTTTCACAAATACTTTCATGAGGAGTGCAAACAAGTGAGTGGAGGCAACGGACAGCGAATACTTCTCAGTCTGGTGCTATCGTTTCTGTATCTGCGATCTGACCCTTACCTAAATTCGGTTCTCTGGCAGCAGCCCTGTTGTCACCATGCATGGATTTTTAATTGTGATGCTTTTAGATGAAGTATTGCCGTGTCAGCCAAAGGAAAAGGAAAGCTGAGAGTCACTGACCTTTTACTGAGGGATGGAGGGAGCAGGAGCTCTACCTCTGTGGTCCCTTGTGGTAACTACAAAAAGCAGAGGCATCGTGGCAGTGACCTACCTGTTCTATTTCTGCAATGCATCTCTTGAGTAACTTCTACTGAAAACATCATAAAGCTTAACCAGACACCACAAGTAGCCTTGTTTTGTAAAGATAGTGATTAGGAGTAATGAAATGGTTTGCTCGGGGATGTGCAAGTCAGCAGAAGAACCAGGGGTATAATCCAGAAATCCTGAGCTGCAGGTTTTTGCCTGTGACACCACAAAGCTTCGTAAACCAAAATCTGTTTTTTCTCCTGGAGTCAGGAATAACTGATTCATCAACAATAGTATAATCAGACTCTTACCTCCAGCTTTGGAGGTCCCCAGGATCATCTTGCTGGGCTCGGAAGGAATCACTGTTGAAGACAAAACATAAACTCAGAAAACAAGTTGCCAGCAGAGTCTCTTATGAGACGTCAAGCTGCTGAGGAGAGCTTTTTCAGCAAAGCAGGAAGACTCAGGCATCTCATGTATAGAGATTTGCCCATTTTTCTCTGTGGTACATTGGTCATTGTAGGCAAAGCGATACTGATAAAATAATCTCATTGCTGCATTCAGATAACGTGCTTCACACTAACAAAGAAGCAGCGTAAGTATGAATGAAGCGGCAAATTGAATATTAACATCTAATTTATTTATTTACCTGATAAACTTGTTTCATTTATCATCAGCTCCCTTTTGATAAATTATTAACATATAAACTATAAAAAAATAATCTCTGCATCTTCTTCTCTGTTGTTAGGATGTTGTGATGTGAGCAAGGATGTCTTTGCCCTTGAATAAGTTTCTGAGTAGAACTTATCTTTGGCTTAATGCAGTTCTCACAGTTGTCAATGGTGAAGTTCCTATGGGCTAAAATGGGGATACAGCTAGTTAAATGGTAAATTTTCTTTAAATATCTCCCTCAAAATCTGACCAGATACGTTATTTGGGATACATTTTCAGATTTCTGAAATTCCTCATACAGGTTTTTATCCTTTGCCAACATTTTGAGCCTTAGGATGGACTATGCTTCTTTAGAGAGGATAAGTAATCTTTTTGGGGGAAGTAAAAGATTGCTACAGATGTACAAATACAGGTGCACTCACTCCTTCGGGAGTTCTCAGTTTTCTGTTACCAAGCCTCCCGAAGCAGCTAGAAAAACATGAACCTGGATCAGAGCTGTTGTTAGGCAAGAACATAAAATACCTGGTAAAAAACCCACCTTGATAATACAGGAGAGGTATGAGGAACAGCCAGAACACTGGCATAAAGAAAGAAAAAAAAAAAAAAGAGAAGAAGAAGAGGAAAAACATTCCATATGTTTTTGAATTATTCCAGATTCACACATAGGGCAATTACTTGCTTCGAGAAACACAGAAGAGCACACTAGAAATTGAAACCAGGTTCTTAAGATCTCAAAAAGTGCAACTTTCCACCTCTCTCCCCTCCCTAAAAATAACTCCTGAGTTTCTCCACGTTGAGCAGTGGTTTGGTTGCAGCCACCCGGCGCACGCTGCTTGTGCGCTTGGCAGATACGGGGTCTCTGTACGTGACAGTATGGCTTTGCTCGTGGTGGGACCGCGACACAAGAGTGCATCAGCTAAATCAGGCAATGGGTGGTCTAAGACTGGTCTCCTCCTGTATTCCACTACTATAAGACACGGCCCTCACTTTTAGGTGTGCCCTCCCAGAGCCACCCAAGGCTTTGGACGACTCCTCTGTGGTGTTGTGCACACCACGCAGGTAGGAAAAGAATAGTTTTCTCATACTGCAGCAATGAGATTTTTGCAAGCATCCATTCCTGAATAAGATAGCTATTGACTGTAGCAGAAAAAATATGAAGATTGTCAGAAGAACCACTTGATCTTGTGGTTTAGGAACTCACCCAAGGGGCACCAGAGTGAGAAGGACTTCAGCCTGGATCTGTGTTGCAAGAAAATACACCACCAAACTGCTGGCTCGTTTTCAATAAACCAAGTTCAACTTTTCCTCATGCCACTGCCTGATCTTCTCTAATTAAATGTCTCTTTAAAGACAACAAATATGCAATTTGCTGTGGGTCCAGCGGTTGGCAGCCACACAGCATGTCTCTGCCAAACAGCTCACCTGCTGCAACCTCTGTTCCCGGGGAAATAAAGGCCTGTTTGGATGAAAACAGTTTTTGTCATAGAGTGCTCATTCTCAGCCCTTGGGAAACTTACTGTAAAGGCTGGTTAAGCGCATCACACGCACAAATTGAAAAATTGCACCTTCTCATTCAGTCTTGAATTTGATCACCAAACCATTATATCTGCTTTTATATCAGTCCTTTTAAAAGGGCAGAAAGCAAGCAAACAGCTTATTCTTGTATTTTATTTGTTCAGGTTCGGGGAGTTGAAAACAGTGCTTCTTGCACTGTAAGTTGCAAACCTTCTTCCATGGATGCAGTTGCAGCCTGTGTTTTGTCAGTCCCATGATGAAGGAATTCTGCAAAAATAAAAGCATTCTTACCCCAGAGAGTCATGGCTTAGGACGCTCATTAGACTGGCTCTTGGCACAACGTGATCAGAGTCATCCGAATGGAACTTATTTCTAAATATTATTACCATTGTGCTTTTTGTAGTGTTACTATATGATTTAAATAGAGCAAGTACAAATCTAATTATTGATAATTATGGTAACAGTATTAAAATCTTGCCTCAGTGTTTATTCACTGCTGATGCTAAATTCTACTCAGCAGCATAGAGTATGATTTTAAAAAATCCCTCAGTCTCTACCATAAAGAGTTTCAACCTAAACAAGAGAAGTGGGCGGGCAATCAGCATTCTTTAAATTCCCATTTCAGTGGGTACTTAAATACATGGTCTGTAGCGAAGGTATGCAGGTCAGAATTAAACTTTTCAACAGAAAACATAAGTGTTAAAATCCACACCCTTGGCTAGGAACCTTTTTGAAGCAAAGCCTTAAATGCGCATGCAAATAGAATAGGATCCACCTGAACACATTTTAGAAGTTGCTTTTAGTGTGTTTCTTCTTATATTATTTCTAAATGAGATTCAGGGTCCTCTTCTGAATTCCTTCTCAGGAAAAGGATTCATTTGGCTGAAATTTTCCTGTGCACCTGTGTAAGCTTGCCACAAAAATGGTGCTTTAGTGTATTAGGCTTTTTATTCTTCCTTTCATATTCTGATATAGTGCTAAAACTTGCCTTTGCTTCTCAGAAAGGAATCCATAGCTTCCAAAATACTCACATTATTTTTTTGTGATTATAAATTTATGTTGATTTAATATCCCCCATTCAAAGAATTACAGAGGTAAGGACATACCCTCCGTGTGAAGCGTTGTCATCTCTCTGTTGCCGGTGGTTTCTGAAAAGGAGAAAGCACTCTCACAGACTACAGTGTGGGAAGGGAGCTTGCCACTGTTTAATCTGAATAGTACAACAAATCAGGAATTCATTTAATTTATTCTTATTAAAGCAAAGGTTTTGGAGAATATATCCCCATTTAATTCACATTTTTCTCTGTAATAAAATATCTACCAAAATTCTTTCCCCAGAAATTTATGAGGCAGGATATTTTTTTCCCCGAAGCCTGGACTGGACAGAACAGCTACACAGAAAGGTAATAACATAAGTAAACACTAAATAAAAATGTTTCATTCAAAAGATTTTTTTTTCCATTAAGAAATATAATCAGGAGCCCAAAATAAGTGGAGGTATTTGGTGAGCTAGAGTTGAATCTATCTTTATCAGCAGTGGTAAAACCAGCATGATTTTTCTGTTAGCACCTAGCAATTTCCCCTTTATCTGCCCTGTGTTGGAGCTGCCGTACTCTATGTGGAGCCATCTGACCCCAGTGAAGGATTACTGGCTCAGGCAAAACAATTCTCTGGCTGTGATGCAAACTTTTCTGTGGCATTTTCTTCTCCTTTGACCTATTCACGAGGGATGCACCCAGGGCATGATATAGATGTGGACACCTGTCCTTAGCACTGGGGTGTGTGAATATGAGCCAAAGGATTAGAAAAACTAACATTGCTTTTTCATGTCTGTCTCAGCTTGGGAGTTCAAAGGTCCTCCCCTGCCATGCTCTGATTGCAATCCATAGGAATTAAGTTTTTAATCCAGCCCTGTTCCCACAGGGTCAGTATTCAGCCTTACAAGGCTGTAATTTCAGCTAGAGAGCACAGATTAGTGTATGACAATGGAGATAAACATCCCCTTCATCTTTAGAGACGATTTTTCCTTCCAAGATGGAAATGAAGTTACAGAGCAAAGTGAGTCTATTTTTGCCTTTCCAGCTAGTTTTAGCATGATTTAAGGGGAGACTTGAGACAACAATATTTTCCGTTTGGCATTCCTGCTAGTGACCTTCTCGCCACTAATCACCCTGAGTATCACCCATTCATTCAGGTTGGCAAAAGCCTCACAGGTTTAGCAGGAGCCTCCTGGAAAAAAAAATATAATCTTCATATCTAACTGGCTATTCCCTGCTGCAGTTGTGTCTCTTGCCTCTTGTCCTTCTCCTGTGCACCCCCAGGAAGAGTCTGGCTCTGTCTTCTCTACACACCCCACTAGGTATTGAAGACAGCAAAAAGATCTCCCCTGAGCCTTCTCCTCTTTCATCGTGTGCTCCAGCCCCCTCACCAGCTCAGTAACCTCTCCTGGACTTGCTCCAGGACAGCAATTAGTCCTTCTTCTCTCTTGGTATTCACTTGAGTAGCAGTAAATGGGAAGGACACATGAAACGGAGAATAGCACAGACTGCCAGGTTTCGTGCAGGAAAGCACCCAGCTACTGCTTCATTCGTGTTGGGTCAAATCTGATGAGTCTGGCATCAAATCTGCCAGTCAAACCTGGCAGTCAGAGGCAGTTGGTCAGATCCTCATTATTACCTGTAACCAGAGATGGACAGAAGGAGACATCCAGCCCATTCAAGGAAGAGTTAATATGTGCATTCACAAAGCATTCAATGGCATCTTTGTCGCAGTTGCAGAGAAACTGTTCACAGGCATCCCCAGACTCTGGAAATAAAATAAAAATCCAAACAAGGTACTATTGAAATATCTTTTCTGTCTCCTGCCTTTTCTTCCCTGTAAGGTTTGTGTCTATATTTATTAGCGCAAACCTATTTATATTGTGCTTCTTCACACTGAACACAGTCAAGTTTCGTTCTCCAACACAGTTTGTTTTCAAAATGCCATCCAATGTCGCCGGGCACGGCTGGCAATAGACTTCCTGCCTGGGCCGGTTCATTCTGCGGAATAGTGAGGGCTACAGAGCGGTGCTTTGCTGCCTCTAGTTTTTCCATGGGAAACTTAACCCAGCTGATATTGAGTTTGACATTTTACAAACCTCATTAAAATATTCCTCCTAACTGCAAGAAGTCTTAGTCCACAAGCCAGGTCTTTGGGGTAAATGTGTTTTGCTCCTTATAAAGGATAGGAAACAGTTTCCCAGGAAATACTATTTTCCCATTTCAAACCCTTCCACTCTTCAGGATTTAAAAAACATTGACCTTTCAGAGCTGTCACACTTATGTTTCACATTTTCGATGGGGACTATTCTTTCTTTTTAATCCTTTTTTTTTAGTTTGAACAAAATGTTTCCTGATTATGAAGTATGGAAACACCTAAAAAGCACTATTCATATTTAAATGCACTTGGACCTTTATAGATTAGCCTAAATAACAAAAACTGTTTTAATTTGAAACATGAAAAGGAAATCGGATCAGACTGTTTATTAAAAAATCTGTCAGGGTATTGGTTTGGGGATTCTGCTACTCTTTGCTGGTATCCTCAAATCATGTTGTAGCATATAGTCTTTTCTCAGAGTCAATTCTTCCAGAAAAAAGATATTAAAATTGATTAGGCATTAAAGAGCCCCACTACACACTTGCCAGGACTGTATTACTATTGCATGGAGTAGCTCCTATTATAACGGCATGGTCTCTGCCCTCATTGGCGATACTGTTGTATCTAATGAGTGTATATGACCCTGTGAACAATTCGCAGGGAACAATAGTCCCTCAAAGTATATAAAAATCAGGCCTTGAAGCTTCAGAAGGGAGCTGTTTTTTAGGTCTTTCCCCAGCATCCACTGCATTTCTGATGTGTGGAGATATCTCAAGCAATGCTTAGTGGTCCTACAAAGTCAGGGGAACCTCAGCAAAAGGCTGCCTATTAGAGGAGACCTGGCAAGTTTCTAGTTATTGGACTTCAATTTTCCTGCCTAGTTGGGCTTTGATGCCTCTGTGTATTCCTATTTCCATTCACCCCTAAGCAGAACACTAAAGCCCTCAAAAATCCACACATGGAGGTGGTTTCTGCTTAATTTATATATGACTTTTGGTAGGTAGACCAGAACAAACTTCTCTGTCATAGTGAGGCTCCAGTATTCTGCTCTTGTGATAGGTTAATCTTACCGCAGGTCAGGTTTTCAGTAGAGCAGCTGACATCTGCAGAAATCTTTGATGGTTCCCATGTGCACTCCATCTCCGTTGCTTCCTCATAGCATTTGCGGTGCTGGAAACAACAGCTTAGAAAACGAAATAACATGAAGTTCACAAAATTTAGTTTCAGTTCAAGATCAGACTGCAATGCTTTCGTGTCACTCACACAAGAATGTAAAAGATGCCAAAAGAGAAAAAGAGCTCCTCAGTGTGGTCCCTAGACACGAGGAAGGCTGAGCACTGCTTTTCCCTGAGTCAGTCTAGCCGGATAAGCACAGCTGGATGCAAATCTCAGTGGTAGGCACAGGTCTGCACGCTGTGGGAGACCACACATTTCTCTCCTGCAGTACCTGAGTTCTTACAGCTCAGCTCTGGAGGTCTTGGCTCCAGTCCTGCCACAACCTTTCTCACTGCAGATTTGGAGAACTACACAGAACCTGGCACTCACGGAGTGTTAATGCCTCTGCAAGGCCTTGTGAATCCCCGTGTCCCATTGAGATGATATAAATACATGCCATGCTATCCTCTGTTTCTTGTACTTTCTCTTCTGTGCAACAATCAGAATTAAAGTACACCATTTAGCCATGGGAAGGGGCCATGAAATAGTTCTCTCACATTGGAGTAAAGTAGCTTTCTCCTACCACCACACAGCAAAGGCATTCAGAAACCTTGTGTTTTCCCTACACCCCTGCTGTCGTGCAAATCCCAAACGCCTGCATGACCGCTTTAAATGTGAATAGCAATGGAAAGTCAACTAAATAAACAGGCTCGTCATCAGTCCTCTCTTCCCTCCAGCTATTTTTGAACAGGCAGGACATCTACTTCTGTATTACAGCAACATCTCTGTGCACTGACATCAGCTACAAATGAGACACCAGTAAAACACTCAGTCATCATTTACCCACATAAGATTATTTTATAAATTAAGGAAGGGCTTGATGTTAGATTTAGATTGAAATATCCTCATTTCAGAGAAATGGACTCAGAACATGTGTCTGTTATTGAATTGCCATTGGTCTTGACCACACCAAATGCCAAGACAACATTAGCACTCAAAACCAGCATCTGCTGCCAGGAAGGGTTTACTTGAGAGCACAATGTAAGGAGGTAACTTTAATTAAGCTCATGTGGGATTTTTCTTGAAGACACAGTGAACGTGAGCCCTTGCAGGATCCCTTCTAGGCTTCGCATTCACTTTCTCACTTCTTATATTTAGGAAGCATTTAATATTTGATCGCTTACTATATTAATAAATAATTATTACAATATTTAATATGTCCTCACAATCAAGGAAGCTGTCCAAGCCCTAACTGTGATCAGATTTTGACTTGGTGAAAGACAGCAGTGCTCAGGTTTGTCCAGGTTGCCAGCAGCGGGTCAGAGCTCACGTATAGCATTATCGCAGCCGATGAAGTTTCAAAGCCCAGTCTCTTGCACTCCAGTGTCTCTGCTGCCTGTTAGTGGTTTTGCTCCCTGCTGTAACCTGGTCTAGGAGACTGCAGGAATGTATTGAGCAAAGGTGAGGGCAAATAGCATTCAGCAGAGGGGCCCTGATGATTCCTCCACACTACAAACACTACTGTGCCTTGCTTCAGAGGTGCTCCATAAACATATAGCTCATCAGCTAATGTCTCAAGATCCGCTCCTGTCTCTGCCTGAGGCCTGGTGAGGTGTCAGCACCTGAAAGCTCCTCTAATTGCATAATTAGTCTAATACAAACTCCCTGCAGTGTGTGTTTGTTTAGAGCATCACGATTACTTCACCATTTAATGCAACGGTTAATTGGAAAATGTGACTTGCCTTCCCTTTGCAAGCAGAGGATTGTAAGACATGGATTGTCCTCTGGACATACTTTCCCCACGGACTATGGAGGTAGACTAGGCTCCTGATTTAGATATAACAGCCACTCTGGGAAATGGGAAAAGGTTGGGTTTATGGGCACAAACATTTTCCAGTGCCTTAAAAACCTACAGTGAGATGTTCAGCCCTTTTTTATGGAACAGAAATGGCAGTGACAAATTCTGAGGTTTGCAAAACTAGTTTCTCAGAAATAAAGTTAGTGAAAATATTGCAACACTGTGGGAACACTGCTGGAGAAAGATATGCAGCAGGTGCCTGTTCGGAGGCTCTCTTGAACCAAGAGCACCTCTGTGTCAGTGGCAAAAGAAAAATCAGTCTCCATTTACTGCAAGCTGCAGCAGGGTTGCCGTGCTGCTAAGGAAACTTCACTGCAGGGCTGCTAACCAGTTTGTAAACACAAAGTGACTATGGATGTTTCTCAGGAGAAAAGTGCTGATAGACCATTCTGCTGTTTCTGTATTTATGCTACTCTGCATTAAAATGAAGCTGAGTGAAGCAAAAGCCCAGGTGCTCAGCTCTTCTCGTGTCAATCCACTGAACTGACTAGAGCTCTAGTTTCAGCATGTCATCACAATTGTTCAGAAAACCTTTCCTAAGAAACCCCATGACTTTTTTCCAGTAGCGGGGTTAGATCTTCATTTTCCCAGCCATCTCATGCTAGAAAGTGGATGAATTAACTTCCATCTAGCTATAAGCATCAGCCTTTTCTGAGCCTTTACTGTCTTCACTCAGGGAATTAATACAATATACCATTACATTGTTGGAAAAATCTTTTTGTATTTAGACATGGATGGATATTGATTCTCTTTGAATTTCTTTTCGCATGTTCTGCTGGCATAAGTGAACAACTATTTGATTGTCCTGGCCTGAGATTGTATTTTTTCTCACTAGCCCAGTCAGTATCCCCCAAAGCACAGAGCAGAGTCTGGATGGTTTTGTTCCTGGTACATGGTACTGGGCAGAGCCATTCAGCTACATTGTTATCTGTGCCTGGATGCTCCAGTGTCCTACAACCTCTGCAGGTACACAGATATTCAGGGCAAGATCTACTCAACCTCCTAACTGCCACTTGAAGTAATACTTAGATCTAACCCGATTCTGTTGATGCTTAAATCCCCCTCAGATGCCAACGTTTTCATTATAGTCCACTATGAGCTTACATTGCTGGTGTATTACACAGCTGTCAACACCAACAGTTTGGTAAGACTGTAAACCACTAACTTGCTCAGTTTATTGCTCTCTCACTCACTGTATTAACAAATCTTCCCGTTTTTGGCACCAATTTAAGTGTGTGACAGAATTGTCCAGTACAAAGAAATGAATGAGGTTTTGTTCACAAAGATCTGTTCAGAATTTAGAGACCTCTGGGTGAGATATGTCAAGGAGATGGGTATGGTGTTTATTTTTCCTATTGCATTTGTGGTCACTCTTTGCAACCAGTTTAAACCAGCTGTGCCACCAGAGTTGCACTGGTGGAATTATATGCAGGTGTGAGTAACTCTGCTTTTATCTTAGGATGGGCGTGTATTTCTCCACATCTAAGTGTGGGGAAAGAAGAGAGACTCTGAGCTATGAGAAGAAAGAAGGAAGTGGATCATCACATGCTGTAGGTTATAACCACCTCAACTTCATCTGTTTCCAAGCCATCCTGTAAGGCAACCGCCACAGGGTGTTGGCCCAGCAAAATGATAGCGCTCACTAGCAGGTAGGAATAGCACAGGACAGGGCTGATAAAGCAGAGTTGGAGTTATCTTTTGGATGTCATATCAGATATTCAGGTTGCGAGTGATGAGTGGACTAAACAACTGCCCTTAAATCGTTTAGGCAAGTGTTATGGTTTGGGTCATCAGGGCATGAGGGCACTGACAGCCAGTCAGGGCAGAAGAAGACATCTCATGGATAAGACTTACTCATCAGCTTCATCCACAGGGAGCCCTTCCATCTCAAACCGGCAAGAGCAACCATAGTCTTCAAAATCCCTGGGACAAAAACCAGTAACGCACTTCATTTTGTTCACAAAGTTGAACAGGGCAGGGAAGTTAGTGAAGATGGACTGTAACCAGGTGAAGTGAGAACCCAGGCAGTCTGGAGAGAGAACGGCCATAAAATGTGTGTTAAATGGAGGTGACCAGGTGTGGGTCACACATGGGTGACATTTGCGTGAATGCAGAGCCTAAACAAAGCAGTAAAAGAGGGACATTGCACAAAACTTGACACTCAGCAATATTTAGTATTATAAAAGTCTTTGGGGAAATCTACACCCTCAAAAATCCCTGATCCTTTCCAGTATATATGAAAGTAAACTCCACTTGATTTCTATTCAGTGCTCAAGTACAACTGGAACACATACTTACCAAAAAATAATGCAACACTTTCCACATTTTGAAAGACTCCATTGAAGAACGTGGCATTGTCTAAATGAAAAAATAAACAAATCACACTTCTTTTTTAAAAAGTAAATTACAAGAGTTGTCCCCAGACTGCCCTGGTCTTGCTTCAGTTGTTAAACCATTCTGAGATAAGAGTTAGTAGCTATTTGCTAAGAGCACACTTCCCTGCAATGCTTCTGGAGTACGAGCAGTTCCCCAATGCCATGCAATATTGTAGAAAGTGAAGCTTAAACCATTCTTACTCAAGATTCTTTCAGGTGTGTTAAGAAGCTCTGGCAGGAATGCTGGCGGCTCCAGGTCTTGGCCACCTGCCTCAGCAAATAAATTTGAGAACAAAAAGTTTTTAAAATAAAAAAAGCCCCCAGCAAACCAACAACATATACTTCATTATGACACATACACTGCAGGCATTTTGCATACCCTCCTACACTAGCAAGCTGGTTTATCAAAACCATGAAACACTTGATCAGCTCCATTCACATCCAGGAAAGCCAGAATCATGCTGGTAAGTCATGTTGAATTCAGCTTAAAAATCAGTCCTCTGTTAAACTGGGGTATCACTAGTGAGGATATGCTAACCCTTGTACTCCTGTGCTCTTTGGAGCAGTGGCACTTACTGGGATGAATCAGTGGAACTGTATAAAATAGTTTTAGTTGCTGAACTACCTTCACTGTCCCAGATGTTTCTACTCTGTAACCCTGTGCTCTTCATGTATTTGAAGTCAAGAGGTTTGGGTTTTCTGAGTCCTTCTTGCCTATCACCTTATCGCCTCTCTTCTCATCACTATTTCTTTAAGTTAATTATCTCTTTTTCCTCTTGAAGATGCTGTGATATATTTTCCACACTTCTGTTTTTTCCTGTTTGCCGTGTCCCAAATTAGGGTGAAATCTAATACTTGTTCTCTCCCTTCCCATTTTTTAACTTGTTCTTGTCTTCTGCATGATTTTAGGAGAGGACGTGTTACTTTGGATTTATTTAAACTTGACCTTTTTTTTTTTAAAGATAATAAGTCAAGGGTATTTATTGGCTCAAGGATCTAAAAACTGAAGAAAAAAAGTAATGTTAAATTCATGGCATAGCTTATATCTCAGAATAACTGGCATTTGGAAAGCTGTCCACTTCCTCTGCAAAAGATTCTGGGAAAGAACTGACAGCTTGCTAAATCTTTGCATTTTCCTTCAATAAACATAGGTGTAAGAGAGTAAAGTGGAGTAGTGGGGTTTTAGATATATGGCTTAACTCTATGTTTAGCAAAGGATTAGGAAAAAATGGGACTTTTTTTAGATTGTATATAAGGGCCTTCTCAGGATGTCTACAATTTCTGTGAGGTGAACAAGACACTCATGGTAACAGTCGTATGCCTCCAGCAATCCATTTCTCAGGTTTAGTAGCAATACATGGACATGGGATCGAGGGAGGCAGGCAGAGGTGGTTCCTCTTATGTTACTCTTTTCCCAAAAGTCTTGGTCACAATGATAAGCTTTTAGATAAACAGCAATCCATCAGAACTGTCCTTCATAGCAGCAGGTCCGAGGGGAATGGGCTGCTTTCCACAAACGAGAAGAGGCCTCCCAATAAAGGCTGGTGTTCTCACAGAACTGGAACAAGTCTGTTGGAAGCTTGATGGCCATGAAGAATTCAGATTCAAGCAAAATAATGGTGTGCCTTGCAAAATAAATAGCATTGAATACACATTTGTACACATGCTTGATAGAGAAAAACTGCCCCTTATTTTCTGGCTTAAAGCCTGTATTTCCTCTGCAATTACAAGCATCCTTCCCCCAGGCCATATTCTATCAAATGCATTTAGAGCCAAGTTTTGATACAGTGCATAACACCATGGCTCAAACTCAGTGTCTGTTGATGAATAGCTATTGATCATTTAGTCCTTTCAGAAAAATTTTGGAAAGCATGAAAATCCCATTGAGCTTAAAAGAGACAGAGGAGAGAATTGATAAAGCCATGTTACAGAACTGCCGGAAGTTGCGGTTGCTCCAGCATCCTTCACTTGCCTTTAGTTCTTCTCAGCAAACTTCATTTGCACACACCCGATTAACACATAAATGTTTGAAGGTCCCCTGGAGAAAACTCCCTATGACAAGATCAGCAGCTTGCTAAACCTTTGGCTCTTCTAATCCTTTCATTATGAAGAACGATATTTCTAATTGTCACTAAGTCAAGATCAATGAACCAAGGTTTGCTAACAAAATTGCTTACTTTTTTTTTAAATTGTGGGGGAGGGACAAAGTGAAAATACTCTCTACATTAATTATTCTCTTTTCTTCTTTTGCTGTCGTGTCTCTTGGGCTATTGGTCCTATGTCGTTCCCTGTATAGCCAGTGAAAGATTGCACCACAAAAATCAGTCCTTTAAACCTCAGAAGACCCCAGGGAGCTCAGCTCCTCCCGCCTTTCTCTAAAACCTGCTAACTGCCTTGGCACATGTCCTGAGGATTCTGGTATGATACATCAGCTCTTGGGCTTTCCAGTTGTATACATTATCCACAAAGTTTCTTTCAGCAGTCAGATACATGTAAAAATGTGTCT
Source organism: Phalacrocorax carbo (assembly GCF_963921805.1). Lineage (NCBI taxonomy): Eukaryota > Metazoa > Chordata > Aves > Suliformes > Phalacrocoracidae > Phalacrocorax > Phalacrocorax carbo. Next base: position 9,857,582 of record NC_087514.1, on the reverse strand, counting down.
GTGGTGTTGTTACTCTGACAATGTTTTTCTGTAGTGTTATCTGGAAAAAAAAACATCAAAAACACATCAGTGCTCCTCCAGCTGTTTTTTGCAATCGTGGCTAATTAAGATGTCACCATACAGGGCACAGTATGGGACACCTGCAGCCCAGCCTTTTTGAGGTTTGGGGGAAATATCTTTCAAACGTTATGTCAGAACATTTTTCTGAGTGCCCAGATATTTCTGAGTGCATCAGATATTATCAATATGTACAGTGCCCTTTACATCTGGGGACTAAGTACCCCTTTATTTTTTATGAATAAACGATGTAGGTGTTTTGCATTCTCTGTCACTGCAGTGGGAAATGCTAATGTTCTTACTGATTTCTATTCCTATAGTAGGAGTCTTAAGGTTCAGCTTCATCAAAATATTTTAGCCCATGCGTTTTCTGTTACACCTGTTTCTTTACTGACTTCTAATGCACACAGCCCCTTAGAAGAGAAGAAACTGGTGAACTTGAAGTAGGTGAGTGCAGACTTTTGTCTGTGCCAAGGTGCTGAGCTTTCTTTTCCCTTTAGAAATAACCCCACGGAATGTCCAGAAATGGTGTGTTAAACCTTCTAAGATCCCTTCTCTTTACCTGCACACCGATAACTCTTAATGACACTCCTACACAGTGCAGGGACTGCAGAAATTTTAAATGTTTGCCCATCCCTGTCGCTGGGAAGCTCATTCGCCCATGACAATAAAATCTAAAGAGATATATGAAGAAAAAAGACCTATTCATAGTAAAATTTGAAGGAGGAGCTTTAGCCGAACATGAGTTATATTTCAGGATGCACTGAATGGTTTGGAGAATTTAGACAATACACGTTTTTAATGAGTAGAATCTCTTTATATGTAACTAGTACATTTTTTGGAATCTAAAGGACTTAAATAGTGACCAAATGCTAGCAGAAGGGAAGTTGCAATTTTCTGGTTATATTTTTAAGCCCGCTAACTGTTTCTTGCTTCGTTACAAGCCCTGAGAAAAATATGTTATGTAAGTACTCCATAGATAAACTTATTTAAGTGCATTTGAATGTTGAACAACTAAGTTAGAGGGGACAGAAGGTGTCCTTCTACAGGACTGTTTCCAAAAGCACATACTTAAAATAGTATTTAGGCATAAATGTCAAATAATCATAAAAATACATTGCCACTTACCACTGTACAACACCATTGACATAGACACCAGCAGAATTACAATCATTTTTCGTTTAATCCAAAGACAAGAAAAAGTCGCACAGCAGACTGGTATGCCTGGTGAGTTAAGTAAAATATTAGGCAGAATGTTATCTCCTGAATCTGGGAGTGGGAAGACATCAGCTTAGGAAATCATTCTTTTGTAGCCTGGACATTTTTCTGTTTGATGTAATTCAGTTTTTACCCTTATCATGGGAAATGCACATATTGCACCAATGATGAGCCTTAGGTATCGTTCAAATTTCACCAATGTCCTCTATAAACCTGACTAACAATGTATATTTTCGTGTTGCTTTAGGTGAGTCAACAGACTCTGCTGAAGTGCTGTAGACAGAGAAAGTCCATTTAGCAATAAAATGATGCACTTGAGGTTTCTTTTGTTTTGCAAACAGTTTTCACATCTTACTTGATCTAACAGGATGTTTAAACAATTCTTCACGTTATGTTTCAATGCAGATATTGTAAAACACTGTGTAAATGAAGAGACATTCTGGGATTACTTCTATTGAACCCAGGTACCTGCAATCCATTATATTAGTTTCCTTCACATCACAAAAATCTCTCCCACTTCGTAGTCAAACATTTACTCTAATCTGTGTTGAGACTGACCTAACGTATCATATATTTTCCTAATGATAAACACTAAGTTGTTTAGAGCTCTTCAGGTTCTGGGTGTTCTTGTCGTTACAGAAATGTGTATAAAGAATTATTCTGAAGATAAAAGCCTTGCATTAATAATCATTAAATGACAGGCAATAGGTTGCTTGGAACTACAGTCATAGTTTACTCTAAACTTAGAATTATTTTCTAAGTCAGGCATGGGGTCTTTTAAAGCCAGAAAAATGAACATTTATTTATCAGTATCTATCTACTGTTGATTGCCTGCTCCCCCAAGGTCTGATATTGCATTCATTTCAACTAAAAAAATCTTGTAATATTTCACCAGGAAGTGAGGTTATAAATCTAACAGCTCTAAATATCTATAGTCTACTCTCCCAAATCTCTTACCTATGCTTCAGTCTGCAACTACACAGTCCCAAATAACTTATTCTACAATGTTTTCTTCCCATATTATAGAGTACATCTAGAAAGGCTTACCTTGAGGGATATTATTCGAAAGCAGTTGGATGGAGGACAAATGGATTTCAACAAAGTCAGTGCTAAGTTATTTATACCCACTTGGATATATACCTCACCCATGTGATCACTCCCTTTATCAAACCCACTTCAACATTTATTAATTAATTCTTCCCTGAGATTCCTTGGAGTCATTATGCCCATGGTGTATCTTAGTAATATGGCTCCAGCCATGTAAAGGATCTATACTAAGAAGTCTGTTCTGCAGGTGCATTCATCGTATAGTAACTTTCCCTAATACTCTTGGCTATAATTAAATAACAATCATCTCATTGTTATTAATCACTCACAAAATCTCTGGGGCATGTGAATATGGCTTTAATAGCTTAGCAAGAGGTAGTGTTCAGTGATGAAAGATGAGTGAAAATTTATACAGCTTTAAACACTGGCATTTTGCAGGGTTGAGAAGTCTGCTCTTGTCTTTCCACGGTGGCTCTGCTCCAAAGCTGAGTGAAATCCAGGGGAAGGTTGGGTCAATGAGCTTTGGGAAGGCTTCTCCTCGTTCAGAAGGTGCGCTTTCTGCCAGGGTCAGATGCAGCTACCCTTCAAAGATGCCATCAACAAAGGCAAACTGTCCACTGAGTTTTAGCATGGAAAAGCGCGAAGCCCAACAAATTGGGAATTGTAAAAATACTTACATGAGCAAAAGGCTTGGTTCCTCCAAGGCCCAGTGAACTGCACTGTCCACAGAAAGGCCTTTGGCACTGTGTCCCCATAAGAACCTGATAGAGAAGCTGTTGATTTATGGGCTGGATGAGCCCAGTGAGGTGGGTTGAAAACTGGCTGAACAGCAGAGCCCTGAGGGTGGTGGTCAGTGGTGCAAAGCCTAGTTGGAGGCCAGTGACTAACAGCGTACACCAGCAGTCAGTGCTGGGTCCAGTCTTGCTTAACATTTTCATTAATGATCTGGATGCTGGGGCACAGTGTGCCATCAGCAAGTTTGCAGATGACACCAAACTGGGAGGAGTGGCTGATGTGCCAGAGGCTCATGCTGCCATCCAGAGGGACCTTGACAGGCTGGAGAAATGGGCCAACAGGGACTTCATGAAGTGCAACAAGAAGCACAAAGTCCTGCACCTAGGGTGGTACAACCCCATGCACCAGTACATGCTGGGGGCCACCCGGCTGGAGAGCAGCTTGGCAGAAAAGGACCTGGGTCCTGGTGGACACCAAGTTGAACTTGGGTAAGCAGCGTGCCCTTGCAGCAAAGGAGGCTGAGGGTATCCTCAGCTTCATTAGGCAAAGTATTGCCAGAAGATCAAGGGAGTGGATCCGTCCCTTCTACTCAGAACTGGTGAGGCCAGATACAGTTTTAGGGTCCTCAGTATGAGACAGATATGGACAAACTTAGTCCAAAGAAGGGCCACAAAGATGACTGAGGGACTACAGCATCTCTTATATGAGGAGGGTCTGAGAGATCTGAGGCTAGAGAGGACTCACAGGGATCTCATCAATGCCTACAAGGGAGGGTGCAAAAAGGACAGAACCAGGCTCTTTTCAGTGGTGCCCAGTGACAAGACAAGGCGCAATGGGCACAAACTGAAACACAAGAGGTTCCCACTGAACATCAGGAAATACTTTTTTACTGGAGGGTGACAGAGCACAGGCCCAGGTTGCACAGAGAGGTTGTGGAGTCTCCTTCCCACTCTCCTCCTTTGGAGATATTCCAAAGCCATGTGGACATGGTCCTGGGCAACTGGCTGTAGGTAGCCCTGCTTGGGCAAGGGGAGTGGACCAGATGGCCTCCTGAGGTCCCTTCCAGCTTCAACCATTCTGTGACTCTATATCGATGTGGTACTGACATGTTGGCAGGAAAAGGACAGGGTCCAGTCATACCATTTCTGTGACCAGCCCTACCATGGAACTTTACAGAAAAGTGAAACATGGCAGAAATTATGCCTTAATGATATGAAAATTCATTTTCATGTGAGTTTTGGTGCTTCCAGTGGGAGTCTCCAGGGATTGCCCAAAGTGCATTTTTACTGCCTTGACGAACATTTTCAGCCTGACAAATCGTAGTGGGCTTGACTGGGAATAATAATAAACATAAGATCTCTGAAATATTGATTTGTCACCATCATTTCTGTACTTCTGCCAAACAAGCATAGAGGCTTTGCAGGGCTGAACCCCCTGGAATATAGAAAAACTTTTTTTTTTTTTGAGGGCAGCCAATGTTTTCACTTTTTTCATGGAGCCTTGCATTTTCATTCCTTTTCTTATTTCATGTTTTTTTCTCATTAATTTTCACTGTTCTCCTGGGAAAGCCAAACTAAGTCTTAAACAACTGTGATAAGAAGGATGTCATTCAGGACAGGTACAATCAGTCCTTCCTCAGCTCCTTTCACAAGACACTTCGATAAATAATAAACTAAGATAAATTCTCATTCTCTCCCCATGAACATGCTCGTGCGGTAGCTCTTAGCCCTTTCCAAGGCCTTAGAGTGGAGATGGCTGTGACCTACCCCAGTGCCAGACACAGCTCAGGCACTCCCTGTTGCACTATAGAGAGGTTAGCAAGGACTGTGTTCCTGCAGGAAAACCACAGAATGATTTCTTATAAACAGAAAAGGTGTCCTTTAACATGGAGATCAGTGCTACAACTCAGAGATGATAAAATTCATTAAAATAATAATAAAATAATCTTTTAAAAGGGAAGCTTTTTCCAAAAATATTTTTCTTTTTATATTGCCTAACTTTCACTGTTAACTGTGACTGGTACTGCTCCAATCTATCCTGCTCTTTGATGTGACAGAAATGCTTCCGTCGTGCTATTGAGCACAGCAGTAAAGTGTGTTTTGGAAGAGGGCTGCTGCACCCCACCTCTCCCTGGGGGCAGCGTTCCTTGCGATGACACCTTTCTGTTTGGCTTTATATTACTTTGTACACATATTTCTTCAGTGAAACATCAATGTGAACAAGCTGTAGTGCCAACAATCCCCTTTTTCCCTGAAATATTAATGACTTGATATACTTTGGGTTGATAGTAGCATTATATTGCTGCAGTGAAGCAAAATATAGGATGATGCAACTTGTTTGCTTATTCTTTCCTTTTTTAGAACCGGCTTTTAGTTCACCAGAGGTGCATATAAGGAAGGAGACGAATCTTGATGAGCTCACACAAATATATCACAGAGTGAGAGTACAAGAGGTGTGAACATTTCCTTGGTCAAGCTCTGCACTAGATGAGTTGTTGAAGTAATGGGAGAATCTTGATTTGGAATAATGGATAATGTGCATGTGTTTAACACCAGGAAAAATCCTTCTTGCCTTCAGTATTTCAGGTTGCTTTTAAATTATATTGTATTTGTTCACTTTGATTACTTTATCTTAAATGTAAATGAAACTAGAATAAATTATTTGCATTCACTAGCCAACCACCTATATATCCTTTCTAAACTACAATTTTTAAAGGCCTTTAAATGTTTTTATTGCAATTACATCACTTCTATAAAATACATCTGGTTTTACACATTATTTTTACAATGTCTTGGAGGAAGACACATTTCTACGTTAACATCTGTTTAATAGCTTGTCTTGTTACAAATATTTGCAAATAACATGTTGCATCCTGATTTTTACACTGAGACGGGAGAAAGACAACTAAAACCGCCACCAATCTTCCAATTTGCAGTAAAATTCCTCAGTGCTCTAGACCGACGTACAGATATTTTTAAGACATTTTTGTTTTAGTGCTGGAAGAACATAAGAAAACTGTCATCAGAAGAGGTCTTACAAGGAAAATATTAAAAACATACATGAAGGTTAAATAATCTTTTTTATCCCTGAAAAAAATAGTTATCAGATAAAACAGCTATCTGATGAAAGACAAGAAATACTCTTTGGATATCTAAAACCTTTTGTTATACCTTCATAATAAGGTATGTAGACGTATAAAGAGAAAACATACTTACTGTGGGAGTAAGCAACTCTTTTGGCTCTTTTACAGACATAACTTGCATTTTTCAAGAACCAGGAATAGTATTCGACACAGTACCTAGAGATGTAGTTAAAGTTAGGAGAGCAGTATCTTGCTATCTTTCCTTAGCAGAGCTGTATGCATATCATACTGCTAATACTGAATATGGAAATAAAAAGCTAGATTCTGGCGTCAATGATGTCATTAGACATTTTGAAAAATTCAGCTGAGCTGTGTTCACTTCGTTTGAATACTGGAGGCCAGATCAGGTGTTGATCGGTGCACTGGGGACCCATTTGGGTCTCAGCCAGTAGCCACAGACTCTCAAAAATAAGCATTGGTGATTGAAATTTGTCATTTGAAAAAAGCCCGATGGAGTATTTTAAGCAGAAAGAGAAAGAAACTAGTGCCAGGTTTTACCTCAGGGCTTCCTTTCTGGAATATCTCCTCTGACCAACACAGAGGCACAGCTGAAAAAACCTGCACAGCTCCATCACACAGGGATTGATCTTTTGCGCTATAAGAGTGACAGGAGGTGAGGTCACACGGGACTCTCTGAGGATCGCCTGTGGACACTCTAGGAAAAAACACAACTCTGAACTAGGTCAAATACTTCTCCCATTAAATTTCTTGCAACGCCTCCTCTGGCCTATAAGAAACATGCAGGTTAATAAGCTCATGTAGGTATCTTAAAATCAAATCTGGGTGAGGCAGATAATTAAAACAACACACAGCCTGGCAGTTGCTTGAGTGAAAGTGCAAATATTCTGTTCAATTTGTCATTATTTATCATTACTGGTTAGTTACTTAAGCCTACTTTGCTTTTATTTATCACAAATGTAAGGAACAACCCTAAAGGTGCAATTTATTTATTGTTACCTGTTTAGGTAGAGGGTCAGTTGCCACCGAAACATCAGTTTTCCACAGTGCAAAATAAGACAAAGAACAGCACTGTACACTTATTATACTTAATATTTTCTGTATGCATATGCTATTTTAATGGAGAATTCTCTTCCAGTTCAGCACGCTTCCCTACACCCACCCTCTAAATCCTACATCAGATATGACTGAGCTAATAAACAGACTCTCTCCTTTACTTTTTTTTTAGCATCATTAACAAAATAAACATGATTTATGCAGATATTATGGCTTTCTCTCTGTTCACCTCTCCATCTGTCAGTTTTCCTCTTCTTGCCTCTAGTGACTTGAATAATCAGCTAATTTCAGTCCAGATTTTAGGGACGGGTACAGAACCTCTGGATAAATACTCTCCTACAGGTTTCATGAAAATAGACGAGTAAATGGAGGAGAACGGGTCAATAAACACTTTTTTTGCCTGCACTGAGAGGAAGGTGGGAATAATTTCTCCATTTTATTATTTGTTTGCCAGGAGTCAGCTCGTTAATCAGTGTTTTTTTTCCTTCAAGTGACCATCCTTATATTATTTTAACTTAAGAAAAATGCAAGGAAATGGTCTACCTGAGGATGGACTCCCTCTTCCCCTCCCTGGAGCCAACTAAAAGCAAAATATCTAGTTTACTGCCTTCATTCAGTCTTCTGCAATCAGCACCAAGAGATAAACATTTGCACACCAAACATTTCATCCCGCCAGCAAATGCAGCTGTACCAGATTGCAGAGGAAGCAATACTACAGAAGAGGTGATGGCAGCTTATAACAAAATCCTGAATTGCTATGCAGTTTTTCAGCATCAAATAAAATCTCTCTTCAGACTCCCTTTCTGTTATAGAAAAGAGAAAAGAAGGCAAGGTGACAATGAGGGAAACTGAAGCTGTTTTCAGTTTTTCAGGGATTTTCTTCATCATATTAAGAGAAAAACCTAACATTTGCCACAGTGTTGTCCTCGCCAAACGATTACCTGTCACACATCATCTTGTGCCTTAGCTAACAGTTGTGTTACGATGGGTCAGAATCAAAGGACTTGCTAGAAAAAACAAAGCAATATTTACAGTATGCTAAAAGGCTACAAGGGAGGGCTCATACAGTTGTGTAACGACCTCTCCTTTGTATATATAATAACTGTGCTCTGAAGAGGAGGTGCTGTGTGTGAGGGCACACTTTGTGTGGCTGCAGTGAAGCCTCCTGCCCTGCAAGGCATCACGTCTGACCCTGAGGAGCTGTGTGCACACACGTTGTGTTGTCCCCTGCATACAGCAGTCCTTCCAAAGGGGTGTCTCCCCTACACCAGCACTCGGAAAAATAAGGAACATCCTTGCAAATGCCACGCTGGGGCTCTGAAAAGCTAATCAGGGACCAGGCTGTGAGAGGGCACATTTTGCGTGACGTGGATGTCCCCTCACATACACCCACCGGGGTGCAAGAGCCCGAACGTGTAGAGCAAAGGCAGCTGCAGTGTGATCATCAACTAGTTTTTCCATTTGTGTAACTAGCAGCAGGCTCTGGCCGTGTGTAGATAAGCTTCCTTACCTGCAGGATATAATCCCCTTAGACAGTGCAATTGCATTTCCAGGTTCACATGTCTCACATGCTTTATAGCTTTGGGCCATCTTATGTTATGTGATAGGAGAGATTACGGAGGTTAAATTTGGACAAATGAAGTTCTGTTGAAATAAGCTTGAGTCTCCTAGTGCTGACAAGAAGTTTAATATAAAATGGCATTCATGGGTAGGAGGAAAATAAAGTCTCTGCCAACCTGAAAGAGATTGCTACAAAATTATTTCTCTCCCTCCAGGGCTTGCCCAGGGTAGCGGGAATTATGGAGGAGCAATGGGCAGACACTTGAAGCTCCCAAACTCTCGGGCCCCTCTGAAAACCCGTTGTGTGTCAAAGGCGCGACCCAAATATCAGGCATAATCAGACAGGGGTGGGCAAGAGGGGGCCCCATTTCTCTTAATCTTAGCAGCTTTGCATAAATGTCATTAGGCCTGGTCCACTTGATAGCATTTGACACACCTTGATTTTTTTTTCCACTCAATGGCAATTAAAAATTAATGTTTTCTTCCTTTAATAAACATTCTTCATGTTAATAACCAAACGTCAGAGCATGAGGCAATCAGGTTTTAAATTTGGCTGTGAAAAGTAATATTAGAGTTGCTGTGAGTAATTAAAACTTGCTAAAGGCCACCCTCCAATGAATCTCAGTCTCCACAAAAGTGGGTACTCGCTATCCTGCCTAACAGTTGTTAAACTCTTTAATCAAGCTACGCGTTTTGCCAGCAGAAATTCAGCTTTATCTAAATGTAAATTGAATGACGGCAATTTCAGTTTGGATTCATCTATCTGGGAAAGAAAAGTCAAATGAAAAATCTGAAAGTTAAGCACATTGCTTTGGGTTTTGCTTTTTAAAATCACTTAATTTTAAATTTAGGCTACATTTCTATAATACTATATTTATTTAATGCTGAAATTCTCTTTCAATTAATTTTTTATTTTGGGTAGTATACTTACATCATATTGTTGAAATTAAAATTTTGAGTGCTTCATAGTAAAGTTTTATATCTGTCGTGTAATATATTTCTACTACGAAATGTGGGGTTTTTTTATTCAGTTCATAAGTTCCTACAGATTTGGATTGAAATTAAAAAAAATTAAAAGTAGGAATTTTTTTCAGAGCTTTCCTTTCTAAGCATTTTCTTTCCTAAGAAATCGAGTCATTCAAAAAAGGCCAGAAAATGCTCCCTGTGCACAGTTTTGCTTTCATTTATTTGAAATTACCACGTTATTGTCACAGGCAGGTAAGTGACCAATTCTTGCTGCAATAAATAGACTTTTTCATTATTAACTCCATATCACATCTCGCTGACACTGAGATTAGATTTTGCTGCCAGTGAAAAGCAATGTTATGGCTACTGTGAATAATTCAGAGTTACAAAATCCCTCCCTGCATGCTCTAATATGCACACGCGCATATTTTATTAGTTGGCATCCACTTTTGTGACTTAAGAAATGACTTCTTGGAATAATGGCTTAGTCTCCAGAGCATTGTGGATGCCCTTCATTGCTTTGTGATCCCACTGTTCAATTCATTTCCCCAAATGCATGATTGATATATGCAGGTAGACAGCCTTTGTCATCGTGGTTTCTGATAGAGAGGCATTTAGCCACTCTCATTCCCTGATCTCACTGAAATGCATGTTTCCCAGCCTTTTCAAAATGGGGAGGTTCCCAGTCCTAGGTTCTCCAGGGTCTATAGTGTTGCCCACTCTGCAGCAGCTGGCACATGAACAAACTCTGGACTGTGCACACCAGTCACACACCCCAGCAGCTCCCGGTCGGCTGGCAGTTATTTAATCCTCCAGTCAAACTCTCCCAAAGCAAACAAGACACGCAGAGAGCTTTGGTTTTGTGCAGAATTTCTGAGAGATAAGAATTACCATAGCATATTTGTCTGCTCCCAATCAAGATAAGAAGACCCAGTTAATCTTAAATTTTTCTCTTCACACCATCAAGAGTGTCAAGAAGTCAAGCTATATTCATGTGGGATGGCATTAGCTCACTTACTTCATGCAACCAATATATGTCATGGGTGGGGTAAGATGAGGGCTCTGGTATTTTGATCTCCTTAAATAGAAGTAAAATGAGAGAAAGATCAAAAAAGGATATTTGGCTTCCTATCTCCATGGTTCGAAAGCCTCTTACACCAAGAACTGCTCCTTGGCTCAGCACCGGTGACTCTTCCTGGAAACATGTCTCGATAGATAGTTTTTTACTGCAGTATTCTCAGGCCTCCCAGGCAATAGCTTCCTCCTCCTCTTCCCTGACGGTCCCTTTCTGCAGGACTTGGGTTTGTATGATCACTTGATGCTGTTATCACTCTTTGTTTTTAACAGCCAGTATTTTAAATTCTTATAACATTATTTACTTCTGAAAATGGGTGCCCACTGAATTAAAAAGAAAAATAAAAAAGACAAGCAACCCAACACACGCTGATAAACTCAGCCAACCAGAACGGGACTGGGAACTATAAAAACCTGATCGGAATCAGCAAAAGCTACAAAAAGTAACAGCACAGGATCCTGGTCTTGGATTACTGCACTAGGCAATAGCAGCAAAACGGAGGGAAAAAGCAAATGACACCAAAACCGTAAAATACTACTACTCACCTGCTATGGGATTATTCCCAGTGACAGAAAGATTACCAAGTAATCCCAAATTTGAGACCTGCTCCAACTGCAAATCTGGGAGTAGGTAGCCTGGACTCAGACATACGCATGCTCAGCATCCAAAGTAGATGCTGGACTCTCCCAGAGTTCAGACTCCCCTCCTGGCATTGAACAAGGTCCAGTTTTTTAAAGCATGTAATCTCTTACTAAATACTTACATGTAAATATAATTTTATTACCAACATGAATATATGACACTTATAAGTAGAATGACACATCATCTTATATTAACTCTTAATTTCAAACTCTTTATTTTGGTGCTTTAAAGGAAGAACTGAGCTTTCCTTAAAATCTAGTTGATAATGATCCTTCACTAGCTGAGGAGGAAGTTTGCAGTATTTTAAATACTGGGCAATTCTCGAGATTTCATTCGGCATGGACTGACATAAAAATTTTCTTTGTACAAATAGGGAAATAAAAACCATGGTATTCTGTCTTGGAATAAATTAATTTTAAGATTTTCCAATACCAATCCATGTTAAAATTGACCACACAGACTACATATGTTAATTTTATCACCACAATATAGTTTACATTTTGAATGTGTGATTGTGTATGATTCACAGACAAATACGGTAGCAGTCCCTCATACATTTTGGATGTTTTACATACATGTCACGTAAATTAAACTTATCTGTTGTTTCTGCGTGGGAAAATTTGCACATTGATATACTTTCAAACATACTACTATTTCTGCTGCATGAGGTGCAGCTACTTACTGGTAGCTGAGTAAAGTTTCAGTGTCGCACCAGGCCTGTAGGGTGGTGTAGAGAGTACTGAGGGAGGCAAATCTGAAGGAGGGAAAAGAATATAAGTTGCCTTGACACATTAACAAGAAAAAATAAAGGCAGGTTGATAGAAAGAATAACAGGAAAAAAAAAAGCGCCAAGCTGAAGTCACAGACCACTAATAAACACTTACATAGACATTGATGTAGAAATACATTCACAGTCACCTATTTCTATATATATTATTTTCTATTTAATAAATGTGTCAGCTGACACACTTTGTTATTACCCCAGACCAGTCTCACCTGGCTCTGTTTGCATGAGTTTGCTGGTTTGTTGAGGAGACACCGTCTGCATCCAAGGTGCATATAGGTCAGCTATGGGAACAGGAAGAAACATGCTTAGTGTCATTCAGGATTTGTCTGTCTACTGAGAACTGCTATATATGAGAATGCTCAACAGTCAGAGTCCCTCGCCCAGTGTCTCTGGTGGCATATTAAAATGTCAAGATGAAAAAGGAAGGACAAAAGCTGTACTTTGTTAGATCTTGAAAATTCCACAGGCTAGGGAAAGGTAGGATTTAAAGAACATACGTTTAGTGGAGACCAAGAGAAGCAGCTTTATATTGCTTTTTCACAAGTCTGCTCCCTGTATTTGGAGCAAAATGTGAGGGAAGACCTGGGTGGCAGAGGTGTCTGTGAGGAGCAAGCCTCAGTTTATCCCCAAAGGGTAAGAAACTACAGAAGGACCCTATAACTGAGTTTAGTGCTTCTGCATTAAAAAAATCTACCCACTCACTAGTGACCCAGAGTGGGTCTCCCTGAAGGGCCTCCCAACCTCAACCTCAGAGATGCGGTTTCAGCTTTTGGCCAAACCCCACCGCGAGCCGGGTGAAGCGGGTGTCAGTCCTCCTCGCCCTACTCACTGGGGCTGGGCTGCAGGGCTGGGGGTGGGACCCAGCTCCCCCCAGCAGTCAGAGGGGGTCCGGCCGTGCCTTGGGGTCTGGAAACATCCACGTGTGGTGATGGAAACCCTGATCCTTTTGCTTCAACCGTCATTGGCCATGGTGGGAACCTCGTGATGGGGATTTTCTCCCCTCCCTGGGCAAGAGGGATCCTGGTAGCTGGAGAAGCAGGAAAGAGAGGGCGGGCATCAGCAACGTGCTGTCGATGCTGGTGCCCCACAGCAGCGAACGTAACACTCCGGGGGACAATAATATCTAAAATAGATCCAGAAAATCCCATCTACTCCTTGAGTGCTTCCCCTGGCAGGTGAGTGGCCACCTCTCTATTTAAGTTCAAAAATTATTTTTGTTGGTTTTTTTTTTTCTCTTTCTAGGAGAATATGGGGAGTGCCAATAATTTTAACTGAGGAGGATTTAATGTGTGAGATTTCATAAACAAAGAAACAGAAGTGTGCCTTCAAAGCATTTTTTTTTTCTTCATATAAATTAATTTTTATTTCCTAAACTGCTTCACTGCAGAGCATGAAAGGTCTTGCTATGTGAAGGGGAGCAGGCAAGTACTGGAGGGCAGACACCGGAATTTGAGAACTGATGACATTTTGTGGCAGGGGTGACACTCAGGGCTGGAAAGGATAACAAAGGCTGGTATGCAGCTGAACAAAATAAAAGAGCTTATAAAAAGGCAGCAGACTGACGAGGGAACTGTAGTAATCTTGTTGTAGACATGCAGCTGCAGCGATGAGGAGGTACAAAGTAAAATTCTGAATGTCTCTGCAGCTACTATGTGCAAGCATGTACGAAGAGTTGCTTTTCTGCTTTCAGAATGAGTCAGGCGAGCGCTTTTCTGTCTCGCAGCCTTGTGGCAAAGCTAAATGCACTGAAGTTTATGAAATGTTCAGCTACTTAAAACTGAACATCATATAAAGTCAAAGACAGAGAAAAAAAGAAAAAAATGCTATAAGAAAGGAGAGGAAACATTTTGAACAACCTTTTTTTAAGTTTAAAAACAACAATCTTTTTTTGTTACTTCCCTGCCTCCTTTTTACAATAGTTTTTCCTATCCTCCAGATATTCAGTGCATGACTGACCTGATCTTCTGCTGTTTAGGCCAAGCTTTTATCTTACTGTGTAATTACAATTCAACACCACAGTGCTGCACAGCAAACATATAGGATCACTTGTCACGACGTTAATCAAGGAGAATATAAATTTAGGTCTGACAATATTTGCTCACTTTGAAATGTCCACATGTGTTCCGCTAATGCATCCACCGTTTTGTTTGAGTCTTCCTGTAATTTCGTGAAACTGGAAAAAATCGAATCTAGATCTTTGAAGTATGAGAAGATAAGGTTAGTACGCTCACCATCCATCACATATTGTCTGATAAAAAGGAAAGAAATCAGGTTCTGGTATAAAAGAAACAGCTGATGGCCTTTTTAAATAAAAGTAATTTTTGGTTAAGTGACTTTGATAATTTTTTAAAGGACTGAAACATCTTACAGGTTTCAGCACAGGTAAGCTTGCCACTGACTTCACTGCCTGCCTGTTTTAGTTGAGGTTTTAATTAAATCTCATCAAAAATGAGAAATGGCCATGGGCAGCAATGAGAGGTGACCATCTGAAGTGCAGCTCTACCTGGCAAAGCAGTTTTGGGTGGAGGAGCCACGCGGCAAACTGGCTGACTCTATTAACTCCTTTCTGAAAATAACTCATGTAAAGGTAGGAGATAATTTGTGTTGAGATTTAAGGGAGGTACCCATTTAGATTAAGAGCAACAAGGAGCCTTCCCAGTCCAGTGCTGAATTCTGTAAAAGCTCTCGTCCCAGGAGGTTTTGTTCATTCCTCCACACGAAGACCTCATAGCTAATAATTTAAAAGTTGGTAAATTTTACTTATAAATATTATATCACACTTATAATATTATAAAATATTCTTCTATTTTAAAGACAATAAAATATACAGTAATGTATATATACATGTAAGGAATAATAAAAATGTAAAAGAATATTTTAAAATATTTTTACAGGATGAAGACAAAGTATTCATTGCAAGTGCTACCTGGGCGTGGTTTTCATTGTTGCTACTATTTCCTTTTATTCTCCAGGCTGTACTTACCCAGGCCAGAAGATGTGTTACTGGAAAATGTGTAATTAATAATGGGAGACTTCTCCAGTATTTCCCAAAATTTGGACAGATTTGTCCCTGCAAATAGAAATGCTTACAAATATCAAGGATCACTTGTTTCTAATATAAGTTGCCACCGAGAGTAAATAGGGCAATATCATGGGATGGAATGGTTTTAACCTTTACCTGTCTGCCCTGTCATCACACAGATGTAGATACAATCTGAATCATTGCTCTGACGCACTGAAAGGCAAAAAAAAAATAAACCAGATCATTGTTACCAGTTTTCATTATATGATAGTATCTTAAACAGTTGAAAACACAAACACAAAATGGTATGTGGCTATTACAGCTGGCCAAATATTTTCCTTCTGATCTGATTTTTGACAAAAACCTCAAACCAGCTCCAAATCCAAATGCTAATACCTCCAGGGGAAAAGTTTCTATCTTATTAAAATTCTAAATTACAAGCATTTTTACACGGGAAGAAAAAATCTTCAGGAAGTATAGCCCATAATTATACTTTGGGAATCATAACTCCTCAAAATGCCAGCATTTAATAATAATTCACAGAAACACGTATGTCTCTGTATTATACATATACATATTATTTAAGTGTCTTGTTCCTCCAAGGAGTCTTTGTTTACAACTGCCGTCCCTGCTTTGAAAGAAAAATGCTGCTGAGAAAGAGCAATAGGCTTTTATACACATTTCTATGCTTGTTTCCATGCCAGGAGTAAAGCAGACAAATAAAACAATGATAAATGTTAAAAGGAAATGCAAACCTGAGAGAATTGAAGTGGATTTGAAAATTTCTGTGAGATAACTGGTGGAATTTCCAATGATATCAACAAGTAAAGCTGTAAAATCTAGACAATAAAATAGAGAAAGTTTATACTGAAAACACATATTCTATCATCAAAAAATCACTTTTATATGTGATCTTATTTTGGATATATGCTTATACGTGACAATGTTTAAAATATTTTAAAGTTCAAAATGTTTCTGCTGAATGAGATTGGATTTAAGAAGCCACCGGGATACTCTGCAGAAGCATATTCCAAAGATGATATCCAGAATAGCACCATTTGCCTAAAAGTAAACTTAAAAGGAATTTATCTGTTCAAGAGAACAATTTAAAGTAACACTCTACTTCGTCTGCTTAAATGTAGAAGGAGAACAAAAGCTTGTAGGCTTTGCCTCCACTAACCGCCTGTCTTCCATGTAGGATGTTCCAGGAGGCATCTGATGGTCTCCTCTGAGGTCTACTTCAGACATCCCGATGATGTTGTCAGCTCAAAAAAAGGGCTACTGGTGGTGGAGTTACAATTTTCCGTAACAAGGTCTAGCAGTAACAGGTCAGTGCTCTCACTTAGGGAGGGACAGGCATGAGCCCTGAGTCAGACACTCAATTTCTACTACTTGGGAGGATGCTCTAATCACCAAGGTATTCTGGATTCGGGGCAGAAAGATTGCAGTTTCTCCATTATCCTCCAAGGCAGACTAGGTCATTATGCAATAAGGGTCATGAGATATGTGGGTTCAGAAAAAGCCATGAAAGCCATCGTGGCTCATATGTACAGTCATCACATGCAGTTTAGAGGGTATAGATTCTGGTCCCTAGCTGTTGAGCTACTCTTGACATCTCACATCAACCAGCCATAGAATTAGAGCACTCAGACCCATCCTGGAATGTTAAATACTGTGAGATCAGGACTGTGAATGGGGATTATAGATGAAGGATTTGCCCAACAGCATTTTACACTCCATTAAACATCTCTGAGAAGGCCTTAATCCTTGCTTTTCTCTCCTGTTGGGCTCACTGAAGTTACCGGAGTCTACTGGTGCAGAGAAGACCCTTGTTCATCCCCTGTGGGTTACCTCAGGAGAGTGAAAGTGGCTAAGGTAATGTATCATGCATTGCTGGGTTGTGTCTCCTGTGCTGCACTTTGCACCCCGAAGAGGAAAGAGAGGCCTTTCTGCCGGGTAAACCACGCCAGTCACTTGACTGGTGGCTCCATCACCGACTGGCTGGCTGGGTGCAGCCGTCTGAGACTGAGTTCACTGAGTCTCCCCCAAGGTTCAGAGCAGCCACGTGTCATGAGTAAAGGCTGTTGACCTCAGTGTGGCAATGCTGCTCATAAGGATGAAGTCTACAGAATTCAGGCTACAGCTTTCAGCTCCAAAGGAAATAATTCGGCTTAAGCACATGCAGTTGCCAACCTCCCTTGTGTACCTACCTGTCAAGTCATTTGTCACATTGTTCAAACAGTAGCAGTAATGCATAGGGAACTTGCCAGGGTCAACATTTTTCATGTTAGAAACTGTAAGGAGAGACAGAGAAAAATCAGTGATTTGCTGCACAGGCTATATGAGAGAAAACGCTCCTGCACAGAGCAAAGTGCTGAGACACTCACTGTTATAAATGGTGACTGACACTTTGTGGAAGGCAAATGAGCTGTAAGACGTGACACTCAGCAAAGAGAAGAGTTTTTTGGTACCTGCAGACACACATGCCCATGCTATTAGTGGTTGGAACAAATTATGAGAACAGCATGTTTTGACTTTGTTCATTTAATTTCTAAAAGACTCCTGAGGTGCTGGTACTATACAGCTGCCTGAGACTCAATTCCTTCTCATTTCCATTGAGGGAAGGATCATTTGTATTAATTCCTTTTTTTTTTTTTTAATTCAAACTTACACTGAGTTATAAACTGCTTTCTAAACGCATCCCACCAGTAATTATGCTGTGTCTATATATAAACACGTGCTAATTTCTAAACTCTTTGGGGCAGACAGCTATCTGCATTATAAATGCGCAAGGGTAGCACTCCTAGAATCAATTCTGGAGGCAGACGGCATGCATTCACAGCTTCTCCCGCTAACATCGTTAGTCCGTCATCCCATTCACCGCCAGGCTGAGAGCCTGCGTGACCTGCCTGGCCTTGCCGCGTTACCTCTGAGCGCTGCGGTCAGCATGCCATTCACCAGCTCTGTCAGGTTAAGAGCAGACAGATCCACGGACTTTGCAGGCAGCTCTGAAAAAAAAGGGGGTCTCTGAGCAGCTGGCTGCATGAGGGTTTAAAGAAATGGCCGTTACTCCCCTGGTTGTGTATGGTAAAAACTTCCAGAATGGGGCGGGGGGGAAAAAACCAGATTATATATCAGAGCGCACTGAAAAACCTGTGGTGAGAAAATAAAGACGCCAGGAGTGCAGAGAGGAGTCTGGAAAATAACAAGATAGAGTGGGCAGTGCAATGGTGAGCCAAAATTTAGGTCGGGCTCTATGTTGCATTTCCCTTGAGCATGCCCTTGACCAGGCTGCCAGAAGCCGAAGCCAGTCCTGACGTTTTGGTGCCCCCTCGTGCTGGGCAACGTGTATTTACTGCCAAAATTGCAGCAGATCTTTCTTTGCAGGTCACAAACAAAGGAGAAAGTACCTGGGAAATGTTCCCTCTTCCCCAGTGCTACATAGAACCGGGATGCAAACGCAGATTTCTTTTTTTTTTCAGCTGCTTAGATGGCTACACTGCTATGACAGAATAAATTGACTGCAGCTGAATCACACTTTTAATTTTATCGTGTTTTCTTCCTGTTGACGTTGCTTATTTGTTTTTCCCAAGTCAAAATTTCTGAAGGTGTTCTTTTGCTTCCCTCCCACAAAATCACGAAGGAGCAGAGCGGTATGATATCTGTGTGCGTGTGAGGAGGAAGGTCCGTTTGTGCATGACAGAGACAGAAAAAACAGAGCAGGATGGAAAAAGAAGCACAGAAAGCCGAGATGAGAACAAAATTGAATTTGGAGAGAAATATAATTTTCCAATTACATCAGTATTATTTTTAACCAATTCTAAACCAAGCTGCACCCCAGGGCTGGAAGCAGGGCTGAGCCACAGCATAGAAGAGAGGAAAGGGAAAACAAAAAGGAATGGAGAGCTTGGAAGGAGAGAAAGGAAGAAGAGAAAACAACATTTTAGGTTCCTGGAAGGATGGAGGTTAAACTGGCAAGGGACCTGGGTAAGCCCGGTGTTGGGTGAGGAGCCCTTGCAGCAGTAGTGGGTTGGGGATCATTGACTGTACAGGAGAGGGCCCATCTGCCACGACCTGTGCGTCCAGCACAACACCTCCCATGCCCATTAACATCCCCACACAGGGTCCCTTGATGTGCTGCTAGTTACCTGCAGTAGCCAGCACCGCCACTTGCTTCTCTTTCTTATTTTCTCTTCTTATGGAGGAAGCTGCGAAGTGAAGAAAGAGACTGAGAAACTGTTTTCCCTGTTGAGCTACCAAGCAACTCTCTGTTGAGCTCTCCACTTGGGTTACTTCTGCTCGCATCCATTTTAGCTCAGAAACCAATGGATATTAGCGCTGCAAAGCAGGCCACTGAGTATTCACAACAGCAGCTGATCAAGCGCCTAAGAATAAGGATATCCTAAATGACTTGCTAAGCTTCCAGCTAAAGAAAGCAAACAGTTTAAATATCAGAGCTTGCCCCCTCAACCAAAAGTAAAAAAATAGTAGCAAACTGTTGCAGAGGTCCACAGTAGGCTTGCACACAGCATTGACTACCATGTACATACTGTAACAAGGCCAAATCTATACAAATCTTCACGGGCTGTGTGCATGTTTGTTAGTCAGAGCAGTCATTCAACTGACTACCGTTCTCAAGAGCTGCATTATGAGAGGAATGAACTGGAGCTGGGCTCAGCATGTTGGACTCTCTTCCTGGGATTTCCTTGGTGACCAGCAAGGGCAAGGGGCAGAGCAGCGATTTAGACATTGCAGGACAAATTGAAGTGCAGGATTTTGGTGCTTAGACTCCGTAGCTCATCAGTGCAGAGCTGGGTGCCTCCAAAGAGTAATCCATAAGGCTCCCCAGGTGAGCCAGTACTAGCAAATGCTAAACTCCCATGTCCCTCTGAAGCTTCAGCTTCCCAGTCCATCCAAGCTTCCCAGAGAGAAGTCCTCTCCTGGGAGCTGGTGGTGAGGAGGTGGTGGTGATGCCTTCCTCTGTGTTATAGCCTAATGGACAGAACTCTCACCAGGGAGTACAAAACCTGGGTTCAATTTCCTCTTTAGCAAGAGGAAATCTGTAGAACTGAAGCAGCAGAAGAAAGAGGAGACGTGACTGCCTGATCTGGCTCTTTGTACCTAAATTGGTGAAACCTGAGTGCTTGTCCTTATTTGTATAAAAATATATGCCTTGAACAGAAGACAATCCCTGGATGCATTTCTCTTTCTCCTTCTCTTTTCATATATATATAAAGGAAAAATCTTATGGAGAATCCATAGTACAATGTAAAGCATGACTTCTAATACAGTGCTAGTCAGCTGTATTAACAACTCTCACTCAGTATGAGATAAATTTGGACTGACAATCTAGGTGATAGGAGCTCTTCTAGCCCATATAAACCTTTCTGACTCCAGATTCATGGCATGGGAGCCAAGAGCAGACCTTTGCCATCACCTGGTCTGCCCTGCTGCATGGCTGGAGCTCACGAGCCCTCGAGCTCCAGCCCATCAGCCTTGCCTATGCAGGGTGAAAGAAACAAGCCTGACACTGATGTGGGAATGGGGCTATGGGAACAACTGGGAAAGAGATGCTTGGGCTATTCCCTGGGGAGCACCAAACCATTGTCCTTACCTGTGTTGCAAACCAGAAAGAGACACAGAAATGCCAGGCTCATCTTCACTAGCACATGCCAGAAGAACCACTGCATTGTGGACTCTGACTTCCAGCAGTGTGGGCTGCTCTAGGAGAAAAAATACTATTTTGTTGGTGTTAAAATCTGTGGTATCGTGCAATTTTGTCCCAGAACGATGTGACCATGATAGTAATATTAGATCTCTGGGATGTGGAGAAAAGATTGGTGGTGTAAATGGCAAAGAATCAGAAATCTCACAATCAGTATTTGCTGTGTATGTGTGAGTTTAGTGTGTAACTTGATCTCTGAGTCCTAAGTAACTGTTGCTTTGGTGGGACTTGGTAAGGTTGTCTACACAATCCTCTTCTCTGGCAGGACAACCTGTGCCCAAAGGACACTGAAACATCAGACACCTAAACCCCTTCTGTTGAAACAAGATAAAATTAATTATCAACTGAGCTCCTTTTCTGCAGAAACGTTGCTTGCCCGGTCACTCCTAGTCTTGTATTTCAATAGTTAATTATTGTCACCAAGCTGTGTCCTGTGCTGCCTTGCCTAGCTGCTTGGGAGGGATTAACGGTGCTCTACCTTTCAGACAATGAGCTACTTTTCAGGTTTCAAAGATTTAATTAGAGGTGGTTAGAAAATAAAAAAGGAAAGTCCTTGCTTCTTTACATGTGTGTGTCCCCCCATTTTTGTTATATCAGAACATGCCAAATAGCTCTTTAGTTGTCAGAAAATGAGGGAGCGTATGAAAATTAGCAAAAAAACTTGCAAGTACACAGCAAACCATTATCTTGAAGATAATACTGTTTGATTAACAAACTATTATCATCGTGTTAAAAATCTTTCTCATATTTAATTCACTAGAGAATTAACACATTCTGAAAATAGCTAATTTGTACTTAGCAATTCTAAAAAGACTCTTCCTTGGGATGATGAAACAACACCCAGCATTTCTGTGTTTGAAATGCCTGTGCTTGCTCACCTGATGACTCAAAAATGTTTAGGTACCAGCTCTGCTAGTGCAAACAAAGCTCTGAGAAGATTTTCAGGTAGTCCAGCCTATCTATTCACTCCGTCTGCCTAATCCTTTTTACTTGACCCCAAGCCTAATCTCATGCATGGTTTCTGTACAGCATGTGCAGAAGAGCAGGGCTGAAGCAGAGAGAAAGCCATGGCCAAATCTCGCTCCCCAGACTTCATACTCCATCACCTTTTTGTGAGCTAGATTAGTTATGCATGAACAGGATCCAGTGTCCCGGGACCAGCCTAGCATCAGAAATCATAAGCTTGGTTCTCCTTGCAACAATATTTGGGGTCTGACCAACTGCTAGACTGCAGACTACGAATGTATTTCTGGTATGAGAATCACAGGTCCTGACATCCAGGCAAGGCTATCCCTGCTTCCACTGTCCAGTATTATGAAGCTTACTGGGACTTGTAACAGTTTTTTCTATGGATCTGTGGGTTCTAGTTAGTGGAGACTGTAGCACTAGCAGCTCAAGGCTGCTGACGTGATGGAAGCAGTGGTGCTGTAGTCTGCACTAAGGTAGGTATAAAAGTAATCCATGCCTCTGGATTCTGCTCAATTTTTTTTCCTCTTTTGTTTGACTGTATGTAATGGAGAGGAATTAGTGATTATTCCTCAGTGGTGCTGAATATGAAGAACCAGTGCTTTGCAAAGGTGTAGGGAGATGCCTGTTCGGGAGAGCAGGCTCTGGGGTCAGTTGAGTTTGTGGAATTGGGTGATCACGTCAAGGGGAGGTTTGTAACTGCATATCTTTTGGAGCAGGAAGGCTATAGCGGCTGGCGCACCTAGTCAATTAAGTGTCCGGTCAAGGGGAACTGCTGGGTTGTGAGTTCGACTAAGGTCAGCAGTGAGGCAATTTGCTGGTTTTTTTTTAATAGAATTTCATGAATTTTTATTCCTGTACTATGAGAAGTGACTGCCTCCTCAGCTCTGGAAGATCTCCTTCATGATAAGCCATGCTTTGCAACGATGGTTCAGTATTTATGGACCACAGAGCTCCCCCTGAGCATGTTCCTCATGACCCATTCCCTGCACAGCCAGTGCTGTCTCTGTGTATGCCGGCCCAAGGGACACCAACATGAAACATGGCCAACAGCAGTGCTGCCATTGTACTGTCCCTGCGGCATAAGACTGGTTGGCTGGAGGGTCTCTGCAGCCTGAACTGGCAAAAAAGCCCAAACCTCTGCCCTTCATAAGGATTTTGGCTGCATGGCAAGTGAGGGACCCAGACTTAGGAGGTGGGAGAAGAGGGCATCCCTGCCCCATTTTCAGCCTGCCCTTACAGATCAATGGTCAGTGCTCATGCCAGAGTGGGGAGACTTGATTTCCAGGACCTGGTTTGAGGAACATGGGGTCTCCTGGGTCACCAGTAAATAACACTTGGACTAACACCAAAATCTTTGGTGTCTGTAAGTCTGTAATTTCGCAGACTGACATGCAAGCACAGCTGTTCAACGAAGTTCCACAAGTAAAAGGGTTGATTGACTACAGATGATTTCCTATCAGAGATCTAACTTAATTACTGATTTATTTAAACTGGCCTCGGGCTGTTCATTATGGCAGGATGGGGAAAATCACCTGACAGAGGGCTTGGCGCAGCATGCTAGGGCAGGGGCTAGAGAAACCATGTTCCTAAGAGAGAGGGAAGGTGTAATAAGGTTGACAAATGAAGGAACTGTATTACCAAAGCACCTTCAGGGAGAGAGAGGGAAGAAAAAAAGAGCTGTAAAAGCAGAAACAAAACAGAGTGTGACATACAAAGTTGTGCTTGGAAGCATCCCATGTACATTGAGAGATGCTTTCTCACTCACCTGGATTTGCAGCTCCCTGCTGTCCTCCCTGCTGAGCTGCTCCTCCACACTCACCAATATACAGAATTTTCTCTGCGGTGACACTGATTTGCAGCAGGGATTCAGAGCCTGAATTAACGTGGCCATAACATCCCGCACTTAATTGAGGTGTGATTATATGCTACAGGCTCAGTCAAGCAAAATATCTAATGATATGGACAACGTGCAAACATAACCTGGAAGGATGGATCATAATAAACCAAATTCTTTTCTACTTCTGTCAAAGAAATATTAAATAATGTTGGTATAAAATGATGGAAAATCCTCCCTGCAGGGGAGGGTTTGTTTTGCCTGAATGTCAGATCTAGCACTGTGGTGTTCTGTGGCCAGTACAAGACGCTTAAAAAGAAATTGCAGAGAAACCTCAGTACTAGGAGCATCACTCTAGGAAGGACTGCCCTTACTCCTCAACAGGTAGAGACTGATTTAATTTTGAAGTATTAGGTTTTAGCTGCTTTCCAAAACCTTTCCCAGCATTACCTCTCTGAACATTCATGCTGTCCGATTAAATTTCAAAGCCATCTGTGACAAATATTCCTAGAACTGCTGCCTGAAATATCCTATCTCTTAGCAAGATGGATATTAGTAATATTAACTCTGGAGACACGTCGTATTTGCGTTACTCTGGCTAACTGAATTTTATAGATCAGAGGCAAGTCTTTATTACTTTGTAACTGCATATCTTGTTTGCCACCATAGGTGACACTACTGTGATGGCTAAAATACATGTCAGGATTGCAGATATGAAACTGTTATTGTACTCCAGCTCAAAATCACTAACAGCTGCCATTTCAAAGTGTAGAGAGATTCAAAGGCACTAAAGGCAGAGGTGCCACACGACCATCCAATAAGGTGACTCTCAGTGAATATTTTCCTTCCAAACATTTATTTGAAACAGGCTGCAGGTCAAGCCTTTAGTTACAAATTCTCCTTCACTTCTACTGGATACGATAATCCTTCTCTTGTGTTTATTTTAAGCTGAAAGATATTAGTAGAATTCATTTTACTTAGAACTCTTGATCCAGAGTTCCTCAAACTGCTGAACTGAAGATTTTAATCCAGTTCAGATTACCTTTATACACTCATGAAGACTGCTTATTCAATAGCTCTTTGGTATTCTCAGTTAACAGAAATCTTCAACAGGTTTATTAGCTATGCTTAATTTGAACTAATTTTAATGTGGCAGGTAATCATGAAGTTTGAATTGTGTTCGTTTTCCTGTACAGAGTGCAATCAAATAGCGAGTAGTTTTCTTGTGTCTTCATACTAAACAGCCCAGAACAGAAGTCCAGAGACCAAAGAAATAAAAAAGGAAAGTCTTTGAGTATTAATTTTTTACCTTCGTTCAGTTCCAACATCTAAAGGTCATGTCTCATTTTAAGCACACGCTGATACACCACGTCTAAAGAAATATTCCATCTTAATATGAAAATATGCCTGTGTTACAATCACATGCTCCATTACATTGCTACAACTAAATTTTAAGTTCAGATTTACTGTATGTGAATTTAAGCAATTATGCAACAAAAATACATTCCATTTGCTACATTCTCTCAGAACATTAATAGTACAGTTGAAAAGATTCCCTCCGAGTACACATGAAACCACCAAGATGTGGAACAGTTAATATCATCTTACCTGGTATCTCTTGACAAAGATGATTATCTTCAGAGCCTATATAAAACTGGAGGTTATCACCAGGCCTTAATAATCACTTTGTAAAAGACTTTAGCAGACAGGCTTGATAATCTTGCTTTAAAATCCTGTGAAAATTGTTATCCTAATCCCAGAAGGACTAACTAGAGGTAATACAATCATAACCACACAAAGTGCCTGTTGAATCCCACATGGAAAGGCTCTGTGGCAGGTCGGGTGAGGATTGGAAGCTCCTTTTGGCAGTAATGACTAGAACTGCTGAGCAGAAGGGATTTTTTTTTTCCTCTTTTAAAGGGGAAAGATCATCTTACTGCAATGAGGCCAATGCTACCTTAGATGGTGAGAGGTAGGCCAGGTTAAGCCTCTTTGGTAAAGTTTTAGCCGTCCTTGGAGAAGCGATTTAAACTAAGGCCATTGTTGAGCGAACGGAGGAGAAACCTGAAGTGCATCTTAAATGTAGAAAATCAAAAGGAACAAAATGACAGTTAAAACAGAAAATTGCCTGGCATTGTGGTTAAGTGATGAGAAAGGAAGAGAGATCTGGTCACAATGATGATGCAGGGCAATTTCCATGATGATCAGTAATGTTTAGTATTACCCAAGAGAATATCACTATTCAAAGCAGTGGGTAAAATTCTGCTCCCGTTTACTCCCATGGACTGCAAGTGATTTCTCTGAAATCAGTGAGTTCAGATGCAACACTGCCAAAAACAGATAATCATCCATTCAGTAGCTTTATCATAAGCCACTAAAAACCTCAACATGTGAATGAATTCAAAACCTTGTAGCAATTAGAGAGAGACAACCTAAAAGGATTCAGAGTCACTCCATGAAATAAAAAGTACTGTAAGTATCTGCACAAAACCTCAACAGAGAAACATTCTGACCCCTGTTAGAAAGGGCGACAATAAAGAAGAGGTGGCAGATGAGATGCACAGAATGGCTGCAAACACATCACCAGTTGGGAATGGTCTGCAGCTTCTCCCCAGAGTCCAGACTCAGCTTGGGAAATATTGGAGCTTCTGGTCAGGAGCACTGTGGGATTGCCTTTTCAATGTCAACATCCTACCAATACTATGGACATTTGGGTTGCAAGGCTTCCCAGGGCTACTTAATTTATTATTGTAGATATTGCCTGGGTAACCAGTGTGTCATCAGGCTCGTTTTGTTGTCACTTGTCTTTATTTAATTGTATTATCCCCATCTTTCACTTCCCCCAGTTAAGGCAGAAAGAGCTGTGACATTACTCAAAGAAGTAAGAAACTTACTGCAACGGCTGAAGGACTGCAACCTGCCAGGGTGTTAGATATGAGAAAGGTATTTTTCTGGTTTCAGATTTCCATCATGTGTTTTGGGGGGTCCTGGTTTTCCACAGAAAAGATGTTTATGGGACCATGTTATGTGTGTGCTAGGGCTGTGTCTCCGTCTGTCCTGCAGTCCTGCCTTCACCAAGCACTTTGGAAGCTGGAAGGCGACTGCAGCATATTTAACAGAGTTATAGTTGGTGAATATGATGCTTACACATGTGCGTGCACACACCTCCACAATCTTACCTTTGTTTTCTTTCACTCTGCCTTTCATGAACAGACATTAGCCAGTGGGGTGTCATTTCATCTAAAATTATCTAATTCTGTACAGAAGTCACTGATGTGATAAAAGGAATTTTCGTGACTCGTGACTAAATGCTGCAGCTTGAGGAATATGGAAACACCTTTTCTTTGACAAGACTTACTTTTACTGATTTAATTACCAGTTCCTCAATATCTCATCAAGAAGGCTGGGATGAAAGACCTCTCTGTAGCAGCTGACAAAAACAGGTATAGCCAGGAAAATGTGTGCGCTGGGATCAATTCCAACCGTTTGAAGTTTGGCTATGAGGATAATTTGACTTTCAGCAGGTTTTACCTCATGCTGCTTTTTGCCCTGGGACTCTGTAATTTTAACTTTCCTGAGCTGCAGAGCGATGCTCAGGTGACCGGGGAGGGGGCTATTGTTCAGCCCCAACTTTGACTCTTGGGGACAATGCTGTTTTCTCACTCAGAGCATCACTCTGAGCAAGTCGCTTTCTCAGGGGTATAGTCTTTACGCACCTCCTTTTTCCAGTGTCTCTTTGTGTGACAGTACTGTGTCCATAACTAGCATCCCAAAATCCACAACAAGAAGTTATTTTTAGCATCTTCTTAGTAACAGAGTATAGACACATAATTCATATAAATTACTGAGGAAATGCATTCATTTGCTGAAGGCTACACAAGATAAGTACCCCACGAATGCAATTTAAATAAACACGCATTCAAGCCAAATGTCTGTGATTTATCTGGAAGATAAATCTTACAGCATGGCTGGCCTGAAGTTCTGGGACGGGGGGAGAAAGCAAAGTCTAAGTGTTGGTGCTTTATCTCTCTGTGGCCTTTCTCTTAGACGTTTTAAACATGCGTATCTACGTAGCAGTTGCAAATGACCACAAGGGCTCCAGCCATATGTTCTTGTGACCTGAGTCAGAGGCAGCAACCAGCATGAGGAAGAAGTCAAGCAGAGAAGCCAGGAGACCCACGTGGATGAGCAAAGATGTTCTAGAAAAACTCAAATGGAAGAAGGAGGTTTACAGTATGTGGAAAAAAGGACTGGCCTCTTGGGAGAATATAGGAACATTGGCAGGGTATGCAGAGATGTGATGAGGAAGGCCAAGGCCCACTTGGAATTAAATCTGGCAAGGGATGTCCAAGATAACAAGAGCGGCTTCTTCAAATACATCAGTAGTAAAAGAAAGACTGGGGAAACCATGGGCCCGCTGCTGAATGAGGTGGGTGCCTTGGTGATGCAGGATGCAGAGAAGGCAGAGTTACCGAATGCCTTCTTTGCCTCAGTCTTTACGGCCAAGGCTGGCCCTCAGGCATCTCAGCCCCCAGAGGAGGGAGAGAAAATCTGGAAAAAGGAAGAGTTCCCCTTGGTTGAGGAGGATTGGGTCAGAGATCACTTAGGCAAACTGCATCCTCAAAATCCATGGGCCCTCATGGGATGCACCCACAAGTGCTAAGGGAGCTGGCGGATGCTGTTGCTAAGCCACTCTCCATCATCTTTGAAAGGTCATGGAAGACAAGAGAGTTGCCTTAGGACTGGAGGGTAGCCAGAGTCACTCCAGTCTTCAAGAAGGAGGACATGGGAAACTCTAGGTCAGTCAGCCTCACCTCCATCTCTGGAAAAGTGATGGAGCAGTTCATCCTGGAGGTCATCTCCAGGCATGTAGAGGACAAGAAGGATATGAGAAACAGTGAACATGGATTCACCAAGGGGCGATCATGCTTGACCAACCTGATAGCCTTCTACGATGGTGTGACTGCCTGGGTCGATGAAGGGAGAGCAGTGGATGTTGTTTACCTTGACTTCAGCAAAGCTATTGACACTGTCTCCCATAACTTCCTCACAGGCAAGCTAAGGAAGTGTGGGTTGGAAGAGTAGGCAGTGATGTGGACAGAGAACTGGCTCAACAACAGAGCTCAGAGGGCCGTGATCAATGGAGCAGAGTCTGGCTGGAGGCCTGTCACTAGTGGTGTTCCCCAGGGGTCTGTGCTGGGTCCAGTCCTATTCAACATATTAATCGATGACCAGGATGATGGGACAGAGTGTAACTTCGGCAGGTTTGCTGATGATCCCAAGCTGGGAGGAGTGGCTGATACACCAGAAGGCTGGGCTGCCATCCAGCGAGACCTGGACAGGCTGGAGAGTTGGGCCTACAGGAACCTCGGGCCCACAGGAACCTCATGAAATATTCAACAAGAGCAAGTGCAAGGTCCTGCACCGGGGGAGGAGCAACCCCATGCACCGGTACAGGCTGGGGATTGACCTAAAAGCAGCTCTGCTGAGAAGGACCTGGGAGTGCTGGTGGGCAGCAGGCCGACCCTGAGCCAGCACCATGCCCTTGTGGCCAAGAAGGCCAATGGTATCCTGGGCTGCATTAAAAGGAGTGTGGCCAGCAGATCGAGAGAGGTTATCCTCCCCCTCTACTCTGCCAAAGTGAGACCACATCTGGAGTGCTGTGTCCAGTTTTGGGCTCCCCAGTTCAAGATAGGGGATTGCTTGAGCAACTCCAGCGGAGAGCTATGAAGATGATCAGGGGACTGGAGCATCTCCCTTATGAGGAAAGGCTGAGAGACCTGGGTTAGTTTAGCCTGGAGAAGAGAAGACTGAGGGGTGATTTCATCAATACCTATAACTATCTAAAGGGAGGGTGTCAGGACGATGGGACCAGACTCTTTTCAATAGTGCCCAATGACAGGCCAAGGGGCAATGGGCACAAGCTGGAACACAGGAAATTCCACCCCAATATGAGGAAAAACCCCTTCCCTGTGCGGGTGCCAGAGCAGTGGCACAGGCTGCCCAGGGAGGCTGTGGAGTCCCTTCCCTGGAGACATTCAAACCCCACCTGGATGCGTTCCTGCGCCCCCTGCTCTGGGTGGGCCTGCTCGAGCACTCCTGATGATTTTGTTTTCTTCTCTAAGTGTTACATACATCCCATGAGATTTTTACATACTCTTGCAATATATTGCACTGCTCTTTTGGGACTTCCAAAGACTATAGTGATCAAGTGCTCTGTATTTGTAAATCTAGTGACTCATAAAGATTTGATTAGGTACAGAGAAGTTGCATCAGTCCAGAACTTAGAAAATATTTAATGGTTCATACAGTGTTGTTATTTCTGATATAATATGTGTCAGACACATAACTGGTCCCATCAAACTTGCCAAAACATTCATAGCACATCTTACATCTCCTTCTGTTTTCATGATCCCTGGTCTATATTCTGCTGACCATCTGCATCTGACAAAAGGAAGCAGGAGAGAAGCTGTGGTGCTGTCCCAAGCCCACTGAGCTACCAGCCATCAGGACCATATGCCCCAAAAAATTGTCTCAGAGGGCAACTTCTTTAAAGGCAGTCTAGTTCTCCTGCTGCTCTGTGCCACGGGACTTGGCTTTCCTGATTCCTTCCCTTCCCTGTGGTCCATGTTAATCAAGAGACCATTATTTTCTGGGCTAGTTTTCAAGACTCTGGAAAATCTTGAAAATGGAAGCATCCTGAGAAGAAAGAGAAGGATACACTGACAAACTTCCACTCCTGACACAGTTGCTTCTGCCATACTGGATGCACCCATATTTACCCTTTATAAACTGTTAAGTCTTAGTCTTACTCTGCTCAGGCAGGGGATAATTATATACGCCTTCAGCAGTCCCATAGAGACAAAAGCAGAGGCTGCAGGAGGGGAAAACTCCCTAGATGCAAGCAGGGCTTTGCCTGAGGATTGGTATTACATCTTGGTCCAATTTTAGAATCCATTTCTTAAAAGATCAGACCCAGCACTTTACGGAAATCCAGAGATTTGGCATGCTAAGGTTTTTGGATGACAGCCAAGAGGAAATTTTAATGCAATATATTTCAGTTCAGGTGAACAAAAGCTGAGTGGTTCACCTATTGTGTCTGTGAAATACTCATTTAAATGTCATTGCTGTGGCTGTCTGCTTTTCTTTGCAAAAGAATTCTGCTGCGCAGTTCAAACTGGGACATTCACCGCTGAGTCTGTAATGATAACATGTGGTAATATTGTCTATAAAAGTATGTGAATATATTTGAAGTACCTTGTGTTTGCCCTGAAAGAAATGCAGGGAATAAAGAAAATCTTAGTGTTGTACATAGTCTTTAGAGCTGTGTAGAAAATTGAACCCTAGAGATTCAAAGTTCCACACTGTGGTGCATTAGTTTAAAAAAATACTGTTGATCTTTGGAAAAAATGATAGAACCTGGCTGTAAGAGCCTGGCACTGATCCTATTTAAACTGATATATTTAAAAAAAACCCAAACCCAAACCCAAAACCACCACAGTTGGATATTGTAGTACTACCAGATTTTTTAAATTATTCCCAGTTTACAGGGGTATAGAAATAGTATAAGAAACTGGAATAACTGCTGAATACCTACCACAACAATTTAAGAAATCTTTTTTTTTAGGTTGCTTTTCAAGTGTTGAGCAGAGCTGATTCCTTGGTGACAATCATAACGCTGAAGCCACAGGGAATGCCTTAAAAATATCTCACTGGGTCCTGCTACACTTTTGGGAAGATGTAATGAGAGATACTCTCTTCCCATCTCATTCCGGACAATTACCCTGCAGCCTTCTCTCCAAAATGATAGGATGGGATTCATCTCATCTTATTTAGCAATCTGAAAGATATGTTTTTGTCCAAGCTGGTCATCTTCAACTCTATAGTTAAGAAAGATGCCAGAGGCAGGCATCATCTGATACAGGACTGACGGAAACACGCATGGAAAATTGCTGATTTTCTTCTGCTCATTGCAAAAGGTGTCTAACGAGAACAGAAACTGGTATCTTCAACTTGATATTGAACTCCTACGTGACTTGTCACTGAGAGAAATCAAACCCGCTCAGCCAGAAAGGCTGTACAATGTCCCGCTCCGTCCACACACACCAATCCTCCCGCACTACTGTGAGCCCAGCAAAGCTGTGCACATGTGCATGCACACACCGTGCCTTTTCCAAGGAAACATGGCAGCTTCCAAACCAGCAGCTAGGAGAAAAAAACTCTCCATACCCTATGTATTTATATGTATATATTTTTTTAATGCCATTAAAGTTCTATCCCCAGCAAAAAGTACAAACAGAACCAGTTGTAGAAAAGACATCTGAGGTTAATTTTCCTCAGTAACACCCTGCTATTTGTGTAAGAGGGCACGACATTTTTAATAGTTCATACTGCCCCAC
Organism: Phalacrocorax carbo; assembly: GCF_963921805.1. Classification (NCBI taxonomy): domain Eukaryota; kingdom Metazoa; phylum Chordata; class Aves; order Suliformes; family Phalacrocoracidae; genus Phalacrocorax; species Phalacrocorax carbo. The sequence goes on along the minus strand of NC_087514.1, from coordinate 9,825,390 downwards.
AGGCAAGCGAGCAGCCTTCTGGAGGTTTTGCACATCAGGAAGACGGACAGACAGCTGAAGATGAGAGTCCGAGACCACACAGAAACACGGCAACAGAACCAGGGGCAGAATTCAGGAGTTCATCCAAACCTAACCCTGTTGCCAGCTGTTAAATTCCCTGCAGAGGACATTCAGAGCAGCTTTGTGCCATTACTGTGATCTCCATAAATTTTCCATGCAAGTTCATATTTTAGCACATTAGTGTCTCTAATTTGAATATGCTTTCCCTCGTTTTCATTTTCCCACATACATATGATCAAAGCCATGTAAGTTACATGGTCACTAAATCAAAAGAAATCACAAATAACAGGATCTACTCTATGTTATAACAGGATGAGCTGTGGAAGCCAGGTAAAGCTTGCCTGTAGCTATGGCCTCAGTCCTGCGTGGGTGAAGTCGAAAGGATCTCTGCCAATGCCTTTGCTGGGGTCACATCTGACCCTGTGTTCCTTGAATATGTGTGAAGGTATCACTATTTAAATGAAATTACTCCATATCATAATTGAAATTTCTATTTATTAATAAGTGGTGCAGTTTTTAAAGACAGAACATAAAAAATCAGTTAAGAAGTATTGTTTGCATAATATATTGAAATAAACATATTAAAGTTATTCAAATATTGGACAGTGCCAGAATATAAATTACACATACAGTTTAAAAATTACAATAAATAATATTATAAAGAGCACTAAAGGCCACTTGTATAAAAGTTGTGTTCCCTTGTCAGCCAGAATCTGAAAAGCATCTTTGTAGCATGGAGAAAATTTCAGTGAGCAAGGCACAAATACTAGTAATAATAAGATGCCAGAACTAGAAAACAAAATGCAGTTGGCTATGTAACCTTCAGTCTCAGCCTATTCTTGAGGATGGAAATAGGATCCCACTTCCAGTATTTTGCTTCACTTAACTTCAGAGGAAAGCTACTAAAAGCTGAATTGGGGAGGATCAAATCTTACAGCCTAAATAATCAGAAACAATAGTGATACCCAGGATCTTCGCTCCCACAGTACCCAGCTAAAATCACTTGAAAATTGCCCCTTTTTCCTCTGCACCTCTGAAACTGGCCTTCAAAAGTGAACACCCATGTTCAGCTGGGCTCCTGAAAAAGTGGTATCACACCAAATTCGTGAGGCGCTGTAGAAGATTTAGGTTTGCAGCTCTCAGGCACCTGAAGCTTATTGGTGGGGGCTGTGGGGTGCAAGGAGTCTCAAGATCCAGCTCTTTCTCACATGCTCTGCACTAAGTGGGACAAATTCAGTTCTTACACAGGTAGATGTGACACCCCGCAACAACTGGGCTCCCAGCAGGGCTGAATTTGCTCCTTAACCTGTATTTTCTGATTGCTTTAGGCTGTGATCTTGCAAACTGATTGGACCACGGTGCTCGCCTGAAGGCCACAAGTCAGCGGCCCCGCTACGCACAGGCTCAGGTGGGAATTAGTTTGCCGCACTGCTGGGCCACAATTTGAAGCAGAAAAATTTAAAACTATTTTCACTCTGAACCATAACAATTCAGCAAAGTTACAGATAAGAACAGAGCAAATATAGCCAAAGTCAGTTTAGGGACTTTTCAATCAATTTCTCCATGTGCTGAATTCCCTTTTATTTTGACAGGAGCCAGACTTTAATTCAGTGCAGGGAAAAGCCAAGGCAAGGACAACAGCCATTACCCGACCAGATGATTTTTAAAGGACCAGGTCCTTAAATGGACCATAAACCACATTTTCTATGCCTGCATACTTTAGCCTCAGTGAAATATTCTCAGTTTGAACGGAAAGTGACGGAGCTTGGTTGAAAATAATGCTGCAAAGAGAGGTACACAATGTAAACACAGATTCACCTTTTCAAAAACTTGCAGATGTGTAAGTTCTTTACTGACACAGCTCTATGTCATTCATTAGCGACTGAAAAATCAGCTTAAAAATGTAGCTAAGAAAAATGTCTCCAGATCTGTGCTGTCTTTCAGAAAGGAATTAATAAATAAAGGTAGAATAAGGCCCAATCCTGCTCCCAGCGCATCAGTATAACAAGGTTTCTTACTGACTTCAGTGACAGCAGAAGAAAGCCCCACACTTTCTGATCATGAAAAACATCTCAAGCCATGAAATTAATCCTTGGTCACTTGTAGGATTTAAGAGTCAGCAAAGAGTGGATTCTAATGGTTAATTTTCTTTAATGTTAACTATACATAAACAATGTGTTGGTGTCAGTCTACCTGCTATGAAGATCTGACCCAAGCAAAGTTGATAGCTGTTAAACTGACATGTCACACACAAATAAAAGAAGGGATAAATCTAAACCATTCCCAGTATGAAGAGTAGTCTTGACCCAGACGCCTCTCTCAGATGAAATTGTGAATAACTGATTCTTCGTATGGGGTGAACCTGTTCTGCAAAACAGGTCCTGACCTTTCACATGCTGCCAGGGCCAATAATCACAAATACTTGATTGTGTTTTGTCCAGTATCGATGGCAGACTATAAACTGTGGTTCAGGGTTGATACACTTCCAGGACTCAATTTGAACTGGAGTCTGAGGGAGTTCGTGTGCACATCCCAGATCAGGGATCGTCTCCAGATCTCACCTTGCTGGTGACAGCTTGACACATCTCTGTTGTCAGCACAGACAGCAGAACTGATGCACACCCTATTTTTAATCCAGATGATGTAGGAGGCAGAGAGCTGCTGAGCACATCACCATTCTGAACAGAACAGTGACTGGTTTCAGTGCAAAAAGAAAGTGTTAGAAAAAAATATTAAAATAAGCTCATCAGACTTCCTTGACCCTCTTCTTGGGTCTCTTCCAGAGGATCCAGAGATGTCCACTGCAGATGGTCTTGCTGAGCTTACCACCAGTGCCTTTTAAGAAGAGGCAGATCTTATCTGGCCAGTTAGCACACGATCAAATATTTCATTATGTGGCTGCAAATACCTGACCTGGTGTTTTTAAGCTGCATCTAGTAAATTGGTGCTTACAGCCCATAGGAAATGCCAGCTTGAAGGCAGTTCAGCTGCTAAGTGTACACAGTGCAGGGCAGCCCAAATCCCACTTTCTCTGGAGCTGCACTTTGTGTGCAGGTGAAGACTCATCCAAGTCTCTGCCCTTGCTTGGATTTTCTCTTGGAATGAACGTACCTCTATAATGAGGTGATTTATGGATTTTGAGCCAGGTTTATTACTGAGAAAAGATTCCCTTTATATGACCTGGCGTGGGAGAGATTAGAAAGCTGAACTGAAGGATTTGAGGGGCAATTGGGCAGGGAACTGCGTGGCACGGCCACTGTCAGAGGCATTCACAAACAAATTTCTCAGATTGCACTTGGTTTTTGGCTGCCTTGATTTTTGATTTCTCAGAGCTAGAAAGCATTTTAAAAAGGCCCCAACTCAAGTGAAGTCAGTAGGAACGCCAGGCACCTGACGTATAAGCAAAGTAAAGCAGGTTTGTCTAGCATATGCTTACACCAACTTCAGAGTAAGACTGGCAGTGTTAAAATTAAGTTTCATTCTTTTTCATTCATTTGTCATGTGAGGGTTAAATCTTAGGACTTGCCGCAGACACGCATCAGAAAGGTTGCAGCAGGTGCAATATAGGTATTTCCAAGAATCACTGATGGCCAAAGAATTCTTCCTAATATGCCAAATTATAGTAAATTACACTTCTGTTAGCTAGTTTTATTCCTTTCAAGTTTAGCCATGAAACTGCACCAAACACAGATTATCTTTCAGGTCAATGGCTATTTTGTCAATTAAGTAATTACCCAAATTGTACCTCATGTCATCGTAGTTACTGGCCTTAAAACAGCTCCGTGGACTCAGCCCAGTCTTCAAAGGCTCTATCTGGTCTGCATTATTTACTCAAGTAACTACAGCAATTTGTTGTAGTTACTGAAGATCTATCCCAGAAGGATGTATCATGATTTAGCTGAAGAATCAGATGAAGAGGATCCTAATCTTTTAGATGGCTCTTTAAATAGAGAATAAACAATGAAGATGAAGGCAATGCCTATATCTGGAAGAAAATAGAAGCTCCCTGGATGGAATGGCTGTTATGAGATGCCAACGATAGTGAGGAATCAAACACTATGTTTCCTACAGTGGGCAAAACCCAACAAGGTATCTTCCATTGAAGCACACTCTATCCTGGTCTGTGCAATACCCAGTTACACATGGGAAGCCCAGTAACGTGTATCTCTTTCTTGTGCGCTGACTGGATGTGCCAACGATGCTCAGTTGTGCAGCTGTAATATAATACAAGGAGTCACTACAGAAAGTTCACTTCCCAACACCTTACATGGGCCAAATCCTTGTGTCTTTGTTGGTCAGTGCTCTCGCCATGGTGATGAAGTCATTGTGTGGAGTGACAGGGGTCCTTCTCAACAAGAGGTAGACATAAGCCATAGTAGAGAGGCTGCACCTTGGGTCAGTGGGTAGGGGTGAGAGCCTTCCCACTGACTGTGGGGGGTCTCTGATCATCTGACATCTAAGCAAGTCACCCTCTGCTCCCTCTGGAGTTGGTAGAAATTTGGTCATTGTAGATAATTGAGTTAAAGATAAGATTAACCTCATCCTAAAGCTGATGTGTGCTTTGGGTCTTGTACCCTGTGCTCACCAACTGTACTGATCAGTTTTCCACCAGCTGTACAGAGTGCATAGCCATTGAACTTGACATCAGATAGACACTATTTCATGGACACCAAGACTGACATCAGATGAATCCTGCATAGGATATTTGGTCAGGTTGGTTTCACTAGCTGTATAGATACTGCGTTCCCAGTGTAGTGATGAGATCTTTGATTCATTTCTGCCCTGTTGCCAGTGGGTTGGATTGTTTTCCTGCTCTCCCTCAACGTAATTTCCAATTCCCATGAAAAAAAAATTGGCTGAGGCCTAGGGAGCATACTTATCCTTCCGTTGCTCAGGTGTAGGTGGCAAAAAATGGTATTTACCTATTCATACATTGATCTTAAATATGACACACATTCATGGATTTGGAGCAGTCCATTTCCAAGAGAAACAGTAAAGAGAGGGAAACAGATCCTGGCAGCATCCCACATTGTGGAACTCCCAGGGAACAGAATAATGATACTCTGCACATCTGAGGAGGTAAAAGCGCTTGGCAAATATTAGTGAACTGAGTCTTACAACCTGTATATTTGTATACAAGTATAACTCCTAATTAACAGATTGGGAAACTGAGGCACAGTTATATTATGCCGCTTACTTAGCAGCACATAAGTCAATAAAAGAGTGGGGTGTATAAACCTGGAGTTCCCTACACTGTGCAAACTTATTTTTGGCCTCATAAGTAACAAATGGGCTGAGCAAAAAATTTCCTCAAAATAGCACTGTAGTCATGCTTTGAGCAGTTTTATAAATACTAGTGGATATTTTCAAAGTAGTTTGAGGGATTTATATTTACATTTTACAATAATAAATGCCCATGACCAATCGCAGGAGGTGGATTTGATGATTTTAAATTCTACCTGTAATTTCATTTTGACATTGTATTTCACCGGTAGTTGTATAATAGATCACATGAGAAACATTTGGTTCACAAATTACAAAAAGTAAGGTCATTTACTTTGACTCAGCTTTTTCCCTGCTTTGTATTAGATGTTCTTGGCTAAGTTGGTTGGAGATTGATTTACTTATATTGGAAAATGGACTGAGATGTTATGTTTCCACAAAGGGATATTATTCCTAAAAATATTTTTACTTTGCTGCTCTGTTTACAAAATGTAGCAAGGACCACCATATCTCACCTGTTATCAATTCACCATTGTTGTATTGAAGAGTATCAGATAGATATGTATCATAGAAGAAATCAGCTGTACCATTTATATAGGGTAAAGTCATGCAAACCATGCTCAAAACTAAGCTCCTTAGTTTTGGTAGCATGAAAAAAACTGCATTAGTAAATTGTATGAAATGGTGCAGAATGACTACCACTAATATCACATGCATCTTATGCAGCCATTGGTGTTTTGAACTAGTAAGCTTTGGGTGTAGAGTAAGTGAGATATACAAAGTATGCTTACATTACATGGAGAAGTCAACCAGTGACTGCCCCCACACGCACTTTTAAACTGGCTTATTTGAAGGGGTCCATATTGAATCTGAAATCCCATCTCCTGTAGAAGACAAAGGCATGGAGCCACTTGGTGTGAAAGGGTCGGTGTCTGTGTCCGTTTCCCCCTCTGCTAGGTAGCGTTTCTCTCTCATCCATGCTGATCCCCCATTGGGGCCAAACGGGAAGTCGTCTCTGTCTTGGGAGATACTGAAGCCACTTGGGGAGCGCTCAAGTTCCTCGTGGTTGACGGAGAGAAGGGATAATGGTGTATCGCTGTCTCTTGTTAAGCTCCTTCTCTGCCTTGGAGACACCTTATCTGAGTAAGGGCTTTGTAGGTCTCCTTGAGAGTGGTAGCTAACCTGGGAGTCCATTAATGTAAATATAGGCAAAACTGTTGGCCTTTCTGCATATGAAGTTGAGGAAGGTGTGGCTTGCAGTTTGCCAGAGTTTTGCCCACCTATTGATAAAGGTTGTGAATGGGTCAAGTGACCATGTGCTGAGAAACCATAAGGACTGACTTTGTTGACTGGAACCTGCTGGAAGTTGTAAGGAGTTTCATGAGCACACTGCTCAGTGTATTTATATATTATTGTTTTTAATTCAGAATATTTGTTTTCTTCTCTCTTGTCTTTTGCAGGAGAAGCAGTTTCTTTCAATGGACTTATTTCAGCGACTTGTATTTGCAGCTGTTCCATATGATGCATATGCATATCAACAAGAAAATCCAGTTTCTTCCCCATGTCATTAACCTGAAAAATAATAACGTTATGATATTGTCCCAAGTCAGTTGTTCAATGAAAGAGTCAATAATCCCATAGGTGTGCTGCCCCCAGCAATGGTGTGCTGCCATCTTCATTGGTCATGAAGGTAATTATAGGATAATCATGACTTTCCCTTGGAAGCGGGACTGCAGTGGATGTCACCTTATCCTCTCACTGCTTCAGATTAATAAGGCCCATCCTTATGAGACATGCCAAAAAAATTCTTAGCATTGCTAGATATTTGGCAGTCCAGCATCCAACATTATGACCAAAGACATCAGATCCAAGTCTACAATGTTATGACCAAAGTCTTGATACCATATGGTAAATAGCTATTACCAAAATAAAACAGATGGAACTACCTCTGCACTCAGACCTAGTCTCTAACTCTTTTAATAGTCCAACAACATCAGGGCTAAATATCAGGGCTAATTTCCTTTCTCTTTTGATCATACATTATGCCTGAACATTTACATTCCATGAAAGGAATTAATGTGAATCAGTGCCACTTGCCTCCACCTTACTTATTTATGTATTTAAAAAATCAGAGTGTCTTGACTTCCTAAGCAATATGTTAGGATGCCAAAGAGAGCCCAAAAATACCTGTGGAGGCAATCCTTTTGAGTACCAGACCCTGCAAAAGAAAGTGGTGCTCACAGCAAAACATTAGATGTGATGAGTATGGAGTTTAAAGGAATAAAAAAGTCCTGTCTAAACACCATGGTTAGGGACTTGCTGTGAAATATCAAGATATTCATTCAACAGTTTTTAAAATGCATACTTCCTAGTTAATGAAATTCTTTCATGAAAAACTAACAACATAGTGTTGTGGTCATTAGTACAAGATCTGTGTGAGTCTTGATCACCAACGGTACAAATCTGCCTGGGTCAGCCAGAGACTCATACAGAATATACTGCAGCTTTATCATTTCTCTACAAGCACCTCAGCCTCCATCATTGTCATGAAATCACCTACCTGTCGTTCAACTTTAACAAATTTGCCCATCATACTTTGGTCTTCAGTATCTGCTGTAGATGCTTTGGCTACATATGGATCATTTCTGTAAAGAATTAATAACTCTATTAGTATTCAGGTTTTCTTTGCATGACAGTAAGTGATTTATATCAGAAAACAGAATTACAGTCTTGGTGGTATATTCATATAGCTCCTTGGAGCCCCATTTAAAAAAAGATTGAATTTAGTTATTTATCATAAAAACAGGAGCAAAAGTCTATTCAATGTGATTCGAACATATTTCTAAAAAATGTATTCCTGATTTTTAATTTAAAATTATTTTGGTTCAAAATTAAGATAAAGTTTAAGAAAAAACAAAAACAAACAAAAAGTTCAAAATAAAAGTGAAATTAGTCTCAGACTTGGTGGAATAATTTCAGGCTTGTGAAAAATGTTGAGATAGTCTAGATAGTGGGTTTACAGATGGCCATGTGTTTTCAAATCTAATTCTTTCTAATTAGTGTCTTTGAAGACTCAATCTGAGTTTCAAGGCTGAGTGGGGTTTTCTTCTCAATTTCATTAAACCAAATAGTAAGTGGCTGAGGCTGGAAATGCTGAAAAGACACAGTCCGACCTGAAGATTTAAAGTAGATTCCAGAATAAATTTTATTCTATATGATTTCCTGCTGCCTGTCCATCAGATGGACCCGCTTCAGGAGGTAAGAAGATGATCTCTGCTTAACTAAAGAACATTGATTTATAACTTCATGGGATCTAGGTTGGCCATAATAAAGTTAAATCTTTATCAAAAGGTTTCCAGACCAACCTCAGAGGAATCTGTGTCTTTCCATAACCTATATCAAAGTCTAGAAAAACAATTTCTAAGCACTTGTTCTTTAACATGACTTAGAACAAATACACCCTAAATCTTTTGTTTTAACAGGTCCACTTATCTTTCTGACAAAATTCAAAATATAGCTGTGAATATATATTACTAAAGCAGAAACTGTAAGTAAAACATGTCAGGTTTTGCACATTGGGTTACTGATGATATGGGCTCATTCAAATTTTGCAGTCTGTTTTGTTTCCCAAATGATCATTGCCTTTTCCATAAATGTAGGTTTCTGTAAGATTACTTTTGTTCTGAGCAACCATAACAGCTTTGGGGACAGATTGCTGATGGTCTTGTGTTGTTCTTCATGGGTATTTATTGACAGATTGATAGCTGTAAATAACTGAAGAAATGTTTTTTATTATTGAATTCTTGCTACCATGAATGCGGCGATACAATACGTGCTTTACTTTCACACCCAGAAACATGGTAATGCAATTTGTTTTCAGTATTCTCACCAATCACTGGTTTAAAAGCAAGAGAATCATTAAAACTCCGTGCCTGCTATTTGGTGGGGGCTATAATAAAGCTTTTTTTAACTTTGGGAAGATAACTGGTTTATCTTCAAACTATTGGTGATTTTTATTGAGTGCTTAAGTGGCTTTATTAGTTGAATGTTAGAAATTCAGCACATCAGCAACCAAATGTACATATTTTGCATAAAATCACATTTCCAAACCATGGAGAACCTGAGCTAGACAATTAAGAAGCCATTAAGTTTAGATGTCCATCATACTTTGTTCTTAGGGAAGCTACTGTCTCTCTGGATCAACATCTACACATATGTATCTTGTAGCAGCATATCCTCTCAGTATCATTACTGTAACAGTGTACTGGTTGGATGAATGAACTTTTTATTTCTGTTTTGGTTTGTGCAAAATACTAGGCATAAAAAATTCACCTGGGAGACTGCTGTGAAGGGTAAGAAAAAGCTCCTCCCTTTTGGGATTTCTTATGCTTGGGAGTAGATGGAGGTCCAGGTGTAAAAATCATATCTACTCTGAAAAAAAGAAAAGTGCAACTGCATAAGTCCATCTCTAAATGCTAACACATGGTAGAAAATGTTATGCATCTCTGCAGTAAACAGTAGCAAAGATTCAAAAAGGAAGGACATTTTGATTTGGTAATATATTGAGGGTCATGACATGTTTGTTGTGGCCTGGGTCTACAATCAATACATTGAATTGCAATTACCTGGTAATTTCATGGTAATTAAGTAATTATCTAGCTCACTGTTTCTAAACTTTGACATCTGAAACACATGACTTCATTTCCTTCAAAGGAACTAAATAGTGTGAGTGTCAAAAAACCTCCAGTAATAGCTGCTCCGAAAATATCAGGAGAGACCCATCAGGTTTTTTGCTGGATAGTGAAAACCAGAATTTGTCAATAGATGGCAATTCCTGTTACTCTTAATAAACCTATGACTTTCTAGCAGTTATTGTGTCTACTTACCAGTAATTTTTTTTATTTACTGATTATTCTTCTGGTCTGAAAAATATAACTAGAAATGAAGTTTCACAAGGAATCCTACCTGGTTTTTTATTTGGAACAAAACAAAAAAGATTGTTTGGGAGGCTCCAGAATATTTAATGACACACTTTTACTATATCAATATATTCTTTCATTTGGCATATCCAACTGCTCAGGTGTAAGCAAGCCTCACACACCAAAGCGACCAGATATCAGCCAGTGTTAGTCCATGAGCAGTTATCTGTATCATCAGACAATCCATGCAGGCACATTGCATGGCTTCATGGAGCCCCATGCGGTTTTGAAAATGGAACTTTAAAAAGCTCAAGGCAAACCTCACAAAGCTAGCTAGATGTTTGCTAGGCTCTCAAGCCTTTGCTTGAGAGCTTGAGCTCATCAGTTGTCTGCTCAACCAATTCCAGGGCCTCATACCTGTTGTATATGGGCAGGCTGAGAGTGGATTCACCTGCCACCCCAAGGAGTAACTTGCTTTCATTCTCCTCCATCTCCTGAGTCTCCTCCTTCTGCCTGGTGGTGAGGGGGTAGGGGGTCCTTTGTCTCTTGTGCCATGGTTGGCTGCTGCATCTGTCTCAGGGATGGTAGACTACTATTCCACCAGTCACTCTTCTTCTCTGACTCCCTGATACTCCTTGACCTAGACACCACCTCCTGAAGCTCTGTCACTAGGCTGAGCAGCTCCTTTACTTGGGCACATCTCCCACAGGTGAGGTCACTGCTGCTGTCAGAAACTGCTGCCTGAAACTCAGGCCCAGGACCTGAGCAGCTGCACGTTCCCTTGAAAGCTCTGTTTGGGTGGTTGCATCCGCAAGGGATGCTGAGGGCACAGCTTTTTGCCAGGTGGATACCATGGGTCCTGCTGTTATCAGCTCCTTGCAAGTGGCTTGCAGCCTCCCTTTGAAGTGGCATAGCCCTCCCTGCATGTCCTGCCTGCACAAACTGTCATGCAAACTGCCCTGTTAGTTGAGTTGAGTCTTGTTGCTCTCTTAAGGCCCACAGAAAGCCTTTAAGACAGACAGATAGCAGTCAGAGCATAAACAGGATGTGGATTTTGCTCTCAAGCATTGCTGGGCCATCAGTCAATGTCTTATCAAACTCCTACGGCATCTCGCTATTTGTAGGCACAATGAGTAGTACTGTCCTCCCTGGTTTTGTCTGATTACAGTCAGTGGAGACCTAGCCAACACGGTGAAGAAAATCTGGGGGAGAGCAAGGGAGACTCAACAGATCAAATGAAGAGAACTGGTTTAAGCAGGGATTAATTGTGTCATAAAGGACATTAATTATACTGACTAGCTCTCTGTTAACTATAAGAGGAATCTTACCATGTAATCTTGCCAGGATTATGCGTTTTCTTCGAAGACCTCTAAAAAGGTGCGAAATGGCTGTTGAAATTTTGTGGTCCTTCCGCTACTGGTGATTCTTTATACTGGGGCATGGCATTGCTGAGTCTGTGCTGTGATTCTCGCCCTGACTCACCTGCTATAACCACTGTGTGAGACGGGCCTAACCATGTCAGGCACCTTTACTGCTGCTAGGACTCCAGCAAGTATTTGAGAGGTGCTCTGCTGTCCAAAATCACACAACACCTCAGTCAGGTAAAGGAAGGATCTGCAGTATAAGGCGTCTAGACCCCATCATAGAGAGGCGCAGATTTCTAACATCATGAACCCACCTCAACTTCCTGAGTTCAAAAAGATATTACTGCATTTAAACCTAAGCTTCTGTGGTGCGGAGCTCATTTTACAGAGTAACAAAGGTGTTTTGTGGTATATAATTAAAGAGAGCAGCTTTTCTCGAGCAGTCATAGAGAGGTAGGAACCAGATGTTATATATTTAAAAATGAGATAGCCCAGTACACAGAAAAGCACTTTGAAACAAGAAAATATGAAGTTCAACAGAAGGACCAGAGCAGCCTTACAAAGTCAAGGTAAGTCGAAATGTGCAGCAAGAGTTTCACTCACTCCGCTCATTCTTGAGATAAATCAAGATTACGTCTGCATGGCGTTTTGCTTTTCAGTGACTGGGGGAGCTCAGGGAATGTGCTGTGCTGAGGCTGAACTAGTACAGCTACACGCATATACATACACGTGCACTCAAACCCAGACAAGCTTACGAGCTCAAGCTCTGACCTGCACCCATGGCTCAGGATGTGAGCAGCACAATTGTTTTTTAGACATGCCTTAAAAGCACATTGGGATAAAACGCTTCTGTGAGGAAACAACTGTGGGGGCAGATTGCACCTGAACAGTCACAAAGGCCTAAAATTCCAATTTTTTTCATATAGGTCAATTAGCACCTGAGTGAAGGGGATGTAAAACCTCTGTGCTGATTTATTTTTGCACTTGTATGAGATGTTGCACCAGGCACAGGTCAGCAGAAAATCCAGCCCAAAGAAAAGCTCTAGAGCAACTATTGCTTTTATTTATCAACCATAAAAAGGAGGGAAAAGCAAAAACTTGACCCTAATCAAATGCAGCAATGGTCAAGAAAATTTGCAGGACTTTTTATTCTGATTTTCTTGTTCTAAATGTGAGCCAGTGGTCTGTTCTGCTGCAGTCACCCCTGCTAGCTGCTCTCTTGCCTTTATTCTTTGGGGAAAAGGCCTTCTTACTGACCGGCTACGCCATGCAAAGACAGCTTCTGGGTGGCCTCGTATGCAAATAGGCCAACTATGCTTTTATTTTGCCAGCACAACTATATATTTTCCCCATTTACCAGAGGGTTCTTACCTTGCCTGAAGATATTTTATTCTGGAAAGCATATCAAGATGTCCTGCTGAGTATTGCTCTATCACATCCTTTACATCATAAGGCCTCAAAGTCTCCTTGAATTTTTTTTTATAAAGACGAAACTGTAGTATTCTGCATAATAAACAGAAAAATTACTAACTACTTACATAAATTCCATAATGATTATTTGCAGTTTTATCAAGTAATTGATAAATACTCTGGATGTTTGGAAATGGAGTATGTTATTTCAAAACAAGACAATAAAACATAAGCAGAGAATCTCTAGTATCATACCACATTTGTAAATACGTAACAGTTGGCTCTTCAAAACTAGTAGGCTAAAACGAATTATACACACAAAATGTCTTTTTCAGCACATTCGTCATAACTAGAAACGGCTCAAAGCTACAAAATCATATGTAGAATTTGGTTTTGAACAACACAAGTCACAGGGGATATTGAAGCTGTGAAGCTGAAGGTGCTTTTTTATGCTTTAGCCTATTAAAAAGCTAATTTATGGTATATATAACGCTGAATCATTTCCAGTTTGGTTTTCATTTTGCACCTGGGAAACTTTTGGATAGGAAATGTTAATTAGATAGAAATGTGCAAGTGAAGAAGTCAGCAGAAGTTCAAGTTGTGGAGAAAAGAAAAAGTGTTAGAACTGCCTGAAGTGTCCTTGAAAAAACAGCAGTATTGCGTTATTGTTGTCGTCGTAATAATAATTGCTGCTATTTTTACTACTATTACAAAATGTCATAGTAGCTCGTAACAGAATTCTAATAAGGACTAGTGCTGGCCAGAGCACTTGAAAACTGTTTGGCATTCTTTTTTTCTTTTTTATTCTTTTCTTTTTTATACATTAGTTTACACTGTTATGTCTTGGTAGATTAAACTAACAAGAAACATATGTAAACAACGAAAAGCACTTTCTTTCTTAGTCTTAGACTTGGGATCCAAGGGTTTGCTTTCTCAGTAGAGTCTCTGTTCTTATTTGTCTGAACTGGGTAACTGTTGTCATCTTAAGACTTTGACCTATTTTTTATTCAAGATTGGTGGGGTTTTTTTAACATTTTAAAAATCTGTATGAACTTTCATTTAGCAAAGATAATTCTATTATGACTTTTTAGGGGTTTTCAACTCTTTAACTGTGTTGTTTATAAATCTTTCAAGATTTCAAAATTATACTTATGCCTATTATAGCCAAACTATATATGACAACAGCAAAACTATACTTTAAAAAAGCATAAATGAAAAATAGGCATTACACTCTTAGCAATTTCAATTTAAAATCTCCTTGATCATGACCCTGAAAACACATTAAGTGGCTTTGTGTGAAAGAATTGCTTCCTATTAGCATTCAGGGTCTGGGTAACCATACAAAGAAAAGAAGAAAAAGAAAAGCTTGGCTCACGATTGATTTTAAAGGGAAATTGCATGAATCAATTAGATTTGCACAGGATGTGGGAAAGTTAGTTTTGCAAAAGCAATAATAGCATATTTCATGGAGGTGGGGCTGGAAAACAGTACAGCTGTATAGCCTGCGTTTGAAAGCAAGCAAGCATCAGGGAGGAAGTAAGGATGGTGGAGCTCCAAAGCAAGCTGTGGAGGAAGTAGGGATGAGGAAACTTCCAGAGGGCGGGAAGCAGTCATGGGTAACATGAACAAAGCCCGTGGGACATGTCTTTCAGCAGGCTTGAGAAAACTTGGAATTTTTAATTGGCTGGTTTTAATTGGACTTGTTCTCCTGCATCCAGTTAGAAAAGAACTTGGAGAATATGTATTATGGTTATATACATATAAGTATACATCTAAATACTTATAACCATCTTCCTTGAAGCTTTTCTAAGAAGATAATTTTGGGGCACTCCAGGCCTGGCCTGAAACTTAACAACTTCTGGAATACAAAGCAATCACAATGAAAGTAGAGTAATTTCCTATGGGGGCATTTTTCAAGGGAAGACAGTAAAAAGTACTGAGCGGAGGAGCAACAGAGCGTCATGTGCTTGATGTGCTAAACACATTATCAAGCCTCACTGGGAGTTTTCTAACCCTAGCAAATATCTCTTGTGGTATGAGAACAGAGGTGACACATCTCACAAGCTGACAACTACTGAAATGGAGGCCTCGTCATCTGTTAAAATGACAGCTGAAAAGTATATTTCACATTCATACAACTGTGAATAAAAGAGTTGAGTCAGCTCAGAGTTTATTGTTAAGCAAAAGTTCCAGAGGAACTGTATATAGTATTATTTTATAACAAATACATTTGCAGAGTATCTTGCAAAAATGGCATGGGCAATGTTACTGAAAAACATTTTCCTTTCTGCGTATTTTCAAAGAGGACTTTAAATAGGGTCTGTCCTGTGCTTTTCAATATATCTAGAATTATCTAATCTATTGCATTAAAAAAAGTAATAACAATAACAATGAATCAATGGGTAGCAACATGGTAATGTGATTTCCTGAAGCAAAGACATTCAAAGTCAAAGCAAAGCATTGAGAAGCATCAGAGACATTTACCTGACAGCTCGGATGGCTGTCTTGAATGTGGGGATCATATCTTCCATAAGGAAGTCGCTAGTGTCGCCTCTCTCTTCTGCTATGGGTTCCCCTGTTCCTGCATCTGCAAGGCAGGTCAAAAAAAGTTGTGTGAACATCTGACCACAGAAGGTTAGAGGGAGGTCTGGCTGACTACAGCACTACGTAAAAAAGTAAGTGCAATTTTGTAAAGGAGCATCTCTTGCAGGTTCCTCTTTCTCTGGTCAGCTCTTGAAAGGGATTTCATAGTTCTGCTGGGACAGCTGTAAGATGCATTATTTGAGGGATCTCCTCTCAGATTCCAGCATTTCTGAAACTTGGGAACATTTCTTTCTTTCTAATGGATTTAGAAGTTCCCACTTTTAGGAGCTTTCACAATGATAAATCTTTGCTTAAATTATTTTATGTAAAGCTAAAACAGGTGGAGAATCTACAGGCCAAGTTCTCCTCCCATTTGCACTACTTGGAGCTCACGTAGCTTCATGGAAGAGGATAATCAAGTCCCCGGTGTGGATACACAGACTACATCCATGGTAGTATGCCCAGCATGCACAGATGCCAGCTGGCACAATAAAGGAGACACTGTTATTGAGAGACCATTTAGGCACTATAGGCAAGAAGAGGAAAATGTGTGCTCAGGGAAGCTGAGAGGAAAAATTCCCTGTGATGTTGGATGGACACCCAACGGAAATCTGATGAGGGACAGCAGCCTTAGAGAGAGTGGGAGGGAAGCAACAGCTGACTTCATAAAACAAAGTTTTAAGAGATTGCAGCGAGGAGATATTTGAGATGCCTGGACACAGGTTATGCAGGGCTGGATGCAGGCTAGGAGGCAGCTACCTTAGCATAGCATCCCTGCTGATAAACTGAGCCATGATGGCATGTGCTTTTTTGGGGATATAGATTCACTGCCCAGCGTGCCCTCTTTTTCCAGGACAAATAGGTTGATTCTACCACTGACTTTATACCATATCAATTGCTGTTTTTATAGAAGGCCATTGTCTTATTTCAAGCACTTTGTTGCTTGGATTCCAGCATTCATTTCCTGGAGCTTCCCCAAATGTGCCATGTAAAACCAGGAACCAGCCATGCTTGACCTAGAAAGTCACAAACCTTCAACAGGAGATGCAGAGGAACAGAGCAAAATGGGGAAAATAGGGGATGGATAGAAAGAAATTAACACAGATGGGCTACCTTCTGAGCTTTGCCAAAAAGCGTACGCTTTCATTCGGAATGCAGTGCGAAAACGCTCCTTATTATTCAAGACAACATTCTTAGGCTCTTTTGAAGGACTTTCTTCAATGGCATCTACATTCAGAGGGGTAAATAGCTTTCCTTTAGTATTGGTACCACGAACCCGATCCAAGAGACCCAGCTTTTGGCTACAAAATAAGCAAAAGTAATCATTTTCCTCCTTCGTACATTTTTAACTTGTTTTCATGACGCTTTAAGTATATAATGGGCTAATGTTTTGTACACAAGGTCACTGCTGGGGCTACCATAATACATCAATGTCTTTGTAAGCAACAGCTAAACTCCACAGATAATTAACTGGTTTTTATGAGCATTTTTTTATCAATGTTGAAAATGTTACCAGAGGGTCTTGCTATCCTCTCTACATAACGTATCACATTCCTTCAGCTCCAGCAGCATGTCTGAAGCATTAGACTTATTATTAAGAAGAGAAACACCACTACTTAGGCAGTTATATTGTCTGCTGATAAGAATGCTTGGCCTTTCCTGTTCAGTGCTTTCTTTAACTACTGGGTCTGTGGCAGGATATTAAATGAATAACTCTGTATTCATTCTGTAGAACTCTGACTAAAAGAAAGTCAGATGTGCTGTGAACCAAATAAATTATCAGTAGAACACTGAAAAGGTATTGTCAAGCAATTATTAGGTACCTGGAAGGGCAGGCTACCCAGTTCTCTCCACCATTCACTTACAGTCATCTCTCACTATACTAGAAATTGAGGTCACCTATACAAATTGTAGGGAAGTGACATATTTTGTTCATCTGATGATCCCTTGCACTCTCCTCTTACAGATTTACTGACCAAAAACTTTTTCCTTTCAGTGACAACATAAAGCTAGAATTGCATCTACTTGCCATCTTACCAGCACTGGTAACCCTTCTGACTGTAAAGGTCTTAAATGCAATTACTATTACCGCTGAAAAGAGCAACACAAAAGGAATTTGCTAGTGAGTGTATCAGCTTAAATATGCTCTGAACACTTCATAGGTGAAAGATGGTATAATTATTTGATTTGCTTGTTCACTTTGCTGCTTAAATATTTGTCAATTACACATTTGTTAAAAAAATGTTGCACTAAGCCATGGGAAGAAAACCTGCCTTTTAACTCATTCCTGGATGTTGCAGTGTGGGACAGCTCTGGGGAGAGGTGAATTGTGCACACATGGTCAAGAAGCACTTACGTGCAGGAGACAAGGGCAGCCAGGTTGAGTGGGGGGGGAGAAGAAGCCATCGAAGCTGTCAGGTTTCTGAGAGCCACAGATGGGAGAAGAGTTGAAGGATGAACAGGAGTGGTGACCAGAAGAAAGAGATTTCATAGGTATGCAGACAGGTATCTGTGCCATGTGCTCAGCTGAAGCACTAAACTTGCTGGCAAGAGAGGGAAGTGTGGGGAGGGTCCACCGTGAAGGACATAGTGGACAAAGACGGAGGCTCGTGTACAGACCTTGCAAGCGAACGGTGTCACTCACAGACTACTTGTTCTCTATTTAAGGACTTATCTTCATCAGATGGATTATTTTTGTGTTCTAGCATCTCTGGTGTCATTGGTGCACCTCTTGGAAAGAAGGATCTACTTCTGTCTCAGAGCTCTGTCTGTGGCAGTATCCCTCCACACTGGAAGTTTGTAGGATGTTCCTCTTAAAATGATAAAGGCAAGATGGATTTAAAGACACATATGATGGCTTCGCAGCTTTCATAAGAGTGCTGACTCTAGCAGGAATACTGCAGTTTAAAGTATGCAAAATTCCTATGTAAACATTGAACATCACAGCTGTTGCAGGTTTTGTGTGGTTTTTTTTAAAATTTATTTTAATACGTATTACTGGGACCCTCATCTCTACTATCTGTTTCTGATTAATATATCTTTGACCCAGAAGGTAATGAAATAGGAGCTTCCCTGTCACAAGAGATGAGCACTAAACCTTTGTGCAGGATTTTTCAGTCCTTCTGAATTTTCTTGTGAATAACATGACAATAATTGCCAATGCAACTTCTCCAGCCTAGTAAATTCAGACATTTGCCCTGTCATTGTGTGTATGAAGTGCATGTGTGTGAGCAAGATTTGTGTGAACATGGAGGCACACATCTAGCCCTGCTGTATAAGCATCAGCAGGACTGAAGTCAATGATGTAAGACGATAAAAGCACAGATTTGAGTGAAGAATTAGAACAGACTTAGAGTGATGGGTATTAATATTACCCAGATTTTGCCCTAATGTAATCTCCTTTATTGAAAAATAAAATACAGTGGCAAATTAGTCATCACAGAATGTGTAAGGCAGTCTTATGTTCGGTCTTAAGCACTTGTTTATAAAGTGGATCTATAGTGTTTGCTTTTGGGTTAGAATCTTGATCTGATCCACCAAGGTTCTCTAAAGGTTAAACTGACAGTGAGGGCAGGGTCCCAACAAGTGGTTTGTGCTCTACTAAGATAGGGAGAATCCTGTGATCTCTTTTCTGCATCACGGTCACTTCTCTATGCTTTCAGAGGCCATGTTTGAGAGCAGTAGTGCTTTACAAGATAGATGTCTTAACTCCATGGCATTTCTGTGAAATTTGGATTCTTCAAGCACTCGCTACCGTATATAGGAAAAACACATACAGGAGATGACAACAGCTAATGAGCAAGTTTTGAAATGGCATGAAAAATAAAGGTGAGGCAGTAAAAGTCACTGAATGAGTGGTGTGTGGTTTTTGGGGGGTAAAGTATGGAAAAGAAATTCTCATGTCTCAATAGTAATAAAACCAAAGTTTGAAGGAGGAATTAATTTCAAGAAGGATGGTCAAGAAGAGTCTGGAATCATGGCACATCACTGAAAAGGATTTTAATGCAAAGAAATGCACCAAAATTCTAGCTGAGTGATAACAATGAGTCAGCCAGGAAATACAGACTGATGGGCATGAAGATGTTAGAGGGAGTGAGCCTGCGAGGTCTTCAATGTGAAGAAAAACAGACAGAGCAATTTAGCATGCTTGTCATCGTGGTGATCTTTGTAGATTGAAGAGGACTGTGAAGAGATAAGGTACAAGAAGGAAGAAACTGAAGCAGTTTTAGGATAAATAGAACTATTCAGTGATAATAAAATGAAAATGTTTTTCCCTAGGACTGAAAAAATTTTATGTATCACAGGCATGTTGTGGAGATCAGTTTTTCCTAGTGGGGGGATTTAACAGGTCACCAGTGATGGATGAATCTCAAATGAAAGGGGAGACTATAGTCCACCTGTTCTTCAGGATTTCAAGATTGATCATCTTCATTCAAGACCTTCCAGGGTGAGAAGGAACCTCCTAGAAGGATGAAATCTAGCAGTGATACTTAGATGATGTCAGGTGATGAGGTGATTTCCTCAAAGGCAAGAAGTGGTCACATACTACGCATTGGCATCAAGCAATGTATTAAAAGTCACAGTATCTGGATTAGTAACAGTACAGAGAAGCTCTCAAAAGAAGAATGTTTAAGGCAGACAACCTGAAAGCGAGGAAGCAGAAAAATAGGTGAGATAGAGGATTCCTGTTGTTTATAAAAGCAGTTTAATGCTATACTAGAAGAATAATGTTGTCATTACATATGGCCCCTGAATCTCTCTCCAGAAACTTGTTTGGTTCTTCAAAATACATATGCAGATCCTTCAAAGTTGCCCCTTAAAAATCCTGTAATAACTGTCTTCCTTACCGAACGACAAGGAGACATAAATTGCATTACAAGGAGCTATAGGGATCAGACCAGCAGGAAAAGGCTCAGTAGATGATGAAAAGTATCCAAAACAGTAAACTTGTGGATTTTAATTTTCAATATAGGCAATATATGCAGAAATTTCTTTTATTGAGCTATACAAGAATAGATCAAGGTTTGATATCCTCCTCATAGATCAAAACAGATCAAAATATTACTCTGCATTCAGCTCAAAAGGCTCTTCAATTGCAGTGATATTTTCCACTGCACATGTGGGCACACTCATTTGTGGGCTGGGTTTTTTTTTGGTAGGGTAAGGGTTTAAGGTAGATAATATAAACCAAAAGCAGTCCCAAATTCTCTTTCTAGGGAGTTTCTCAACTTTCCCCATTGCTAAGTGTCTGTTTAGGAACAAACTGTTGTCCCAAGACTGTTGCTCAAGCATCTTAGGTTTAGGAGCTAGAACTCATCTGATCTATCTTAAGCTGTCTAAAAAGTTAAATGCCCTGTCTAAGATTGATCTTTAGACCCCTTTCTATAATCAGTGGGAAGTTAGCAACCTACAGAGTGCAGTTCATCTTCATTTCACTTTGGTATTCCTTTACAGCTGGGGGAACTTATCTCTTGTTATTGACTACAGAAAGATCTAGATGAGAAGTAATTTAAAAAGCAGGTCTCCAGTCTAAGCTAAAGTTACCAGAGCTGAAGGCTTCCTCATTAATTGAATCCTAACGATTAACCCTTAAAGTAACATTCAGATTCATAACAGTGTGTTTATGCGATACATATAGACAATTGTCTTCATATCCAGGCAGCCAGAGCAGTAGAATAATCAGAAAATATTTCATCAACTTCACATGAAAAAATACAACAGCATGTTGTATACAAAAAAAACCAAAACAAAACCCAAGCTTCTTTCCAGATAATGACTAGCTGTCATCAGAGAAAAAACGGGTTTTAGTCTCATTTCCAAGGGATGAAATCTGGGTCTGCTGGGGTTTTTGTTTTCATTGTGCTTTTTAAAACGGCTTAGGAAACATTTGTTCTCATGACACAATCTCCTTCATTAAAACAGCATGCGCATGGCTCAGTCTCGGAGTATGAAGCATGCGCAGATCACATCATCCTTCATGAGAGTGGCTAGGACAGTGGTTCCCACCCACAGGTTCATGTACTGCTGCTTGTCTTTCAGACCCCTTCTACTGGTATTAGCTACTCTTCCTCCTCTTGGGACAATGGCCCCACTTCATTTGGCTTCCTTACATTCAATAAAATATGACTCCTGACTTCCAGCACAATTCCAGAAGCTGGGAGGACTTAAATGCATCCCAAACATGCTGATAAAAGTGCAGGGTATTTTCCCTGACTAGTTTGGATATGTTACCATTGCTTGTCTTGTATGCTGTTGCATCCTCTCCTTTGTGGTGGAATAAAAATTTTCCCAAAAACTTTGTCTTTGAAGCGGAGTCCCACCATGAGAACTCCTCAATTCTGTGGTAGATACAGACCACCATAAAAGGAGGAAGGCAGAAGCAGTGCAGACAATTTGACTTAAAAGCTTGCTAGCTGAGGAACAATTCAGCTCTCAGATTCTTGCTCCCCAAGAGCAGTGGGAATTGTTCTGGAACATCTGAGAGATGAATTTTGTGACTGGATACACAAGAGACTGCTGGCTTCTGCAGCTCAGGTTTTACCCTTGCTCAGAATAAAGAGTGGGAACCACTGAACTAGAAATACTTTTCCAGAAACAGTCATGCAAGGAAATAATGCAATTACATCCCATCATGCAAGCCAGATACTCTCCTCTCTGTGCTTTGCCTAGTATTGGGGTTTCATAAGCAAATGATGTATGAATGAGAAGAAAAATAATGAATTAATGCTAACAGTGACTCAAACGCAGCCCTCTTACATGTATTTACCACTTTCACCTAACAAGCAGTAATGATAATCAGGAAATTTTTCCATATTTTTCCCATATTTTTCCAGTTTAGCTAATCACTAGATTTAGTTGGTCTCAAGTAACTGGAAGCAAAAGACAGTCATGTTTACTCCAATATTTTACTACATTATCAGCTGTACGTATACGGGTGAACTATTCCCAGCAGAAATTATCATGAAACTAGTGTTATGAGGACAGCCATGAATCCTGCACTGAATACATTCAGCTGATCTCAGAGAGTTCATGCATTTTCTTAACATAAAACAGAGAGCATTCTGCACTTCCGAGGTACTTCTGAACTTTGGCCAATCAGCTTTCCCTTTTAAGGAAATCAAATAACATTCTTTTCTACAGAGAGGAACTTACAAGACTGTTCAGTCTCAAAGTAATTTACTGTAACTTCTTACAGCTAATGTCTTCATATAAAAAGTCACTTTGCACTCTGAATCTCGAGGTCTAAATTTGCATGTTTCTGATATCTGAGGAGGAAATGCTCCCTTTTAGCCAATTAAGTTCCACACTTTTTGGTGATGTATGTCCTCATTGGTATTTAATTGTAGCAATGACTCTAAATCCCAACTCACCTACCATCGAGATTATTTGCCCAGAAATATGAACACAGTCTTAATCTGGGCTCAACTTTGATGCCCTTCAGAAAGAGAAAGAGCCCTTATGCACCCTAAAGGCTCTTGCTCAGCCCCTCTTCTCATCCGCACTTTCTAAAGTGATTGGAAATGGGTAAAAATAAGCAATGTCATGCAAATCCATGAGGAGAATAATCCAAGTTCAGTTCTTTGTGAAAACAGGATGAATATTTTTCACCAATGGATGCAGCCAGCAACGTAGGTAGAAACTATAAGAGTGTTGACCCACTCTTTGCAGTGAACGTATCTCCAGGTATCAACCACTAGAAAGAAAACCAATCTGCAAAAGCAATGTCTCTTGACTATTTTGCCTGGGCCAATCATCCAAGGAAAAAATGGAGTGCTTCACTAGCAGCTCTCTAAAAGTCCAAGAGCTTAGGCTAGGAAAGCTGAGTCATGTGTTGACGATTTCATGTTTGTGGAATGAAGTGGGAATGAGAACAATGAGCTAAAGTTGAATGACAGCAAGATGTTTGTGTGGAATATAATAAAATGATTGACAATTTAGTGAAGATATCAGTATTTCTGATGATGTGTCTTTCAGATTCCTGAAATGCTACATATTATTTTTATGTTTCTTTGCAGGAAGATAAAGTTCTTGCCTCACATCTTAGGTCACAGTTCAGCAAGGTATTTAAGCATGTCACTAACTTTTTTCAGATGATCAAAAGCATCCACTTGTTTTCCATTTGCTGAACCAGAACCTGCAAATACACATGCAGAGATGTTGTTCCACTGAACTCAAATGCAAAGTGACTTGCATGAATTTGTGTCGGCAAGGTTAGGACTGCATAAGGAATGGTATTTAGCTCTTACAGTTTATTTTTTATTACAGTAAATTTCTAAATGATTTGCAGAGTAGGTTAGTATCATTCCCATTCTACGAAAACAGAGAAAAAGCACTTGTTTCTAAGCAGATCATTGACAGAGCCAGGATTAGGTCCCATGTTTTCTGAACAGCAGAACAATGAACTATCTGCAAGGTCATGCAAATTTCTTTTATGCTTAAATAATTTTTCAGTCTTATCTCCCCTTACTTTTTATGGTAGTTAGATGAACTACTGTAGTAAAAACAGAAAGTGCAGGCAGAGAATGGCATGCAAGAAATATGAAAAGAGTGAGGCTCAATTGTTACTTGAATGTATATACCTAAGTTTTCTTGTGAGGCTTGATCCAAAGAATGACTCCCTACTAAACATGACATTACTGTAAAGTGAAGAAAAGTTATTAAGATGAGACATTAATGATTACCCATGAAAAGCTCTATGAAAAAGAATGGGAACAGCCTTTCATTTGTAGTTAATGTAGTGTGCAGATCAGAGTGGTTTTTCCCCCTTCCTGTTTTGGGCAGCTGCATTAAGATGAAATGCTGACAGTGAAATTTTCCACCTTGCAAAGTATGATTTTATTATGCTGTTACTACTGGCAATACAATAATGCATCACACTATATGCATTCTTTCATACTCACATAATAGCAAAGACTAGTACCGATTCTGCCACTTAAAAAAATCAGACCAACTCTCCAAAGGGAGAGGAATATTATTTATGTTGTAGAGATATGGAAACAGGGATAAGTGACTTTTCTTCAATCATGTAATAGTAGATCTAGGAACAAACATGCTCTCCTGATGTCTAGTTCTACAGTTGGACAATGCCGATTAGGAGCAAGACCCCAGAAAAAAGTTCAAAATCCTTCACTAAAGTGCCTGTACATACCAATGAATCAAAACTCTTACACTAGTTGACGTCAATGGAACAGCTGCTAACAACAGCACTGAAAAATCAGGCCCACAATTCCTTCCTCAAACATAGACATAAAAAGTAGGTTCAAAATAAATAATATGTCCTTCAAGCAAAGTTCAATCTTAAAGTCTGGGAATGTAGGTCAAACACCCAAATGTTTGCTGAATGATTTGCTGCACTCCAGCAGAAATGAGCATTAATATATCTTTCTCATAAACCTTCCTTCTTGGGAGCTAATCAGATGACAAGGCTTTGCAATACATGCAGAAGAGCAATTGCTATGTGAGATTTCATGTGCTGGTAGTTTAAGGCATTGATTAAGGAATAAAAGCTAGTGACACCTCTGGTATAAAGTCATTAAACTCACGACCAGTGAGCAACGAATAGCACAGCCCCAGTTCCTCCTGATTTTGGGGACTACACAGGGCATGTAGGGAAAATGCTATTCTTAACAGAGGAGCATCATACGACGACTTCCCTTCACTGCTTACAGAACGCAGCGTACTATCTAGCTCAAGGGTGGTCCAATGTGCTTTTAATCGTATCTCACATCTTCACAGTTTTAGTTTAAAGTTCAGTAAAGCCTTCAGTAAAGATTCAGTAAAGCCTTGGGCTGCTGCCAAACTTTAATCAGCTTTCTACTATCACAAGTCCTTCCCTGCAGCCTTGCCTTGGGATCCAACTTCTGAAACGGACTCTTCCATTCTTCTTGTCTTCCCTGCATTTTCCCCAAATGGTCTGAGAACAAGGAGCTGCATCTAGCTGTGACTTTGCTGTGATGCCAGTTCCTGCTTCCAAGGAAAGATACTAGAAGGATCTGTCACAGAGATCAAATCTACTACTACGTAGTTCCAAAAGAGCTTTCACACCACAGAATAGAAACCCTGCCACTTAAAGCCCTACCCATCCTCAAATTTTCACACAGCCAGGCCTCATTTTTAATTTATTAATAGTTAAATATTCTGACTCTTCTGGGAAAACTTTGGACCAATTCTTTCTCCTTTATCAACCATCGTTCAGACAATGCAGTTTATTACTACAGCTTTCCCATTAAGTACTTAACTGATGCAAGAACCTGGGGACTGAGTACACTTATGGGCTGCTCTCTCCAGTAGGACTGCATCGCTCATCTATTTCAATACAGCCTTAAACACAAACTGCAGTGGAGTACGAGTAATACTTTCTGTATTAAATCACTGTAGGAGGAAGAGGAATTATTATTATTATTATTATTATCTGGTCTGTAAATGAGTTTTATGAGAGATGGGACTGTCAAAACAACCAGATTTTATGGCTCAGTCCCATGTCTACTGAAGTCAGTGGGTGCTCCCACAAGTACTATAATTTTTCTGTTTACCTGGAGGGTTTCCAATCTCTCTTATTGAATGCTTATTTCCATAAACACATTCCTGGTAACAGGAATGCTCCAATGCAGGTTTACTGATGACTTTGCTGAAGGTTATTACATCTGTAACAACATAAAAGCAAGTTCTATCCAGCTAGAATGAGGGGCCTTGGGATTATAGTTTTAAAGGTTTTGAGCTGTGAGTCATACTTTTCCATTTTTAATCCAGTGTTTCACCATAAAATGACGTCTTCTGTTGGCCTGAAAGATACAGTAACTCAGAAGCTACTCCCTGAACTGTTCTGTCACTGCAGGTGCAGGAGCTTCTCTAGGGGGCCTGTGACAGACAGCAAACTGCAGCAATAATTCACTTTCCTAATTTAACCTGCTGCCACATCTGAGTCAAAACACGTTTTGGCTCAAGGTATGGAGTTACATACTCAGAAGGATTTCAGGTCCTAAGCTCTCTCCTACATATTAGAGGCCAAAATTCAGCTGCTGCCAGCCCTGGGGGTGGCTAAAATCTCCAGAAATATGCATTAACGCAACTGAGCTTGCTCGTGAGTGCTTAGCCCGGACAGTGACATTGATGCATAGTACTTAAGGTTCATGAGGGTTCACAAACTAGGTAACTCCCATGCAGGCAGTCTTTGAAGAGGTGCAGGTTAGCTCATGATGATGGTGGCATGAGGAGGAAGTAATCTTTTCCCAATAATTCAGCACTACAGCGCTTGCCTATATTGTAAGAAAACTTCTGGTAGGGTTTTTTTTTTTTTTCTGTTAAAGGAGGTTTGAACCCAAAAAATTAAGAGAGCAGCAAGTCTGAATCTGGGTTTTTTTTTTCAGCTTCCTTTATTGAAGCTGTCATGTGTTGCATAAAATGTTTAAACAATAAAAAGAAAAAGGTAACTTTTCATCAGGCCAGGGACTGGAACCCAGGCCTGACCGCTAACTAAGAGTTTTCAAATTTTGCTACAATTCTTGCTCTTTCCTCTATGGGAAAGATGGGGATGCAAATGGAAATAGCCTCAGCATGAGTCTGTGGAACTATTTCTCTTTTAATTGCAATTGACTTCATTGTGGGTGATTCATTAATAGCAGTTTAACATAAAGTATTTCACATTTTCAACCTAAGAGGCTGAATTATTTTATGCACTTTTAAATCTGCAATTTAGCTGAGTGGGGTTATAAATATATCCTTTCCATCTGAGACCTTGCAGGTTGACTGACAATGGCTGCTCTGTTGTAGTCTTCAGTAACTGACCAGTATTAGGATTGATGATTCCTTCATTCTCTTTGCTTGTAAATTCCCCAGAGTGACTGGGAGCTTTTCCATCTGTTTCAGCAGGGGTGGGTCCAAGGCCTCAAACCTAAAGCACCTTTTTTAGCACTGCCAGAGAGACTGACTACCCTGCTTATCCATCTCAGCCATTCATCTTACGATTTATCATCAAGAAATCTTTGCACATGGTGAATCAACACAGACTTGATCCCTTACACCACAACATTGCTCTGTGCAGGACTGTTGAGCAATAACATGAGGCAGAACTTTAGATTCACCCCAGAACAACCTGAATGCTAAACCCTGGCTCTATGGCATGGATCAAGAGAAATCTAGACCATGATTAATCATAACGAACAATAAAGCTGTTTACATACAATCAGCAAGCAACACTGCATTTGTACAATTAGCATTTTAGCTGTGTGTTAAATTGGGAAAAAAGCAAGCAGTTAAGAAATGGATTGGTTAATAATTTTTAATGCTACCTGTGGTGTTAGTAACATGTTTTTGTTAACAGCTCATGAATCCACAAGGAACCATTTAACTTGCATCCTACAGCAACTGTATTAAAACAAGGCTATAATAATGACAGTTACGTACCTGGCAGTACCATCCAATTGATCTTTCCTTTTATAGAAGAGAGGAAGCATTACAAGAAATCAAGGAGAGAAGAATTACATAATAAATACAGCAGATTTTTGAAACAGAAATTTCTAATCTATACCAAATGGTTTATACCTCTTCTGTTCTGTCACCGTAACTGACAGCAGAATAAAAGCTACATCTTCAACTAGCCATAAAACAAAGAAAGTGATATAGGTTCCTGAAACCAATCTGTGCTGCTTAGACTGGCAATCTAGTCTTTGGAGAGAAGTGAACTCCCGTGCCCCTCTCCCAGGACCTTGTCTGCAAAACACCTATTACATTTCAGGTCGTATTTGAATCACAGAAGAACCCACATACAATGAACAAGCATGAAGTCACGGTAGTGAGTCTAGACTCCAGGCAAGCCTGAGAATTATACTCTGAACAAAACCTGAGGTCAAGAAACCCCCTAGAAATTACTCTGTAATGGATAGTGTGGGAATACATAGGGAGTGAGAAGGGATAAGGAAAAGGAAAGAAACCTACTGAGCCTTAATTAAACACTTATGTTTTTTTTCTAAAGATTTCCTTTTTGACCTAAGTGAAATCAATCCTAAAGAAATATATTGTGAGTACAAAAAAGGAAAGATAATATTTGTAATTTGCCCTTTATGAAGGCAGGAGCCTGAAATGCTTCTTCAAGTCAATTTTGAGCAACAGCTGGAGCTGCAGTATTAGCACAGTGAGCACAACTTACAGAGCTCTGTTTGAGCTAAGCAGTAGTTTTAAGGGCAATTTTTGTCAGAATGAGGCATAACAGCATGTCCAGAATGAAAGTTGAAAGCATAAACTTGGATAAGTAATGCCCATTATTAGCAGCTGCTAGTCTTCAGTTAAAAGTCTTGGCTTTCATAGCGCAAACATTTTAAGATGTTAAGTACTCAAGGTGAGGAAGATGTCTGTTCGACAGGCAGGAAAAGTGAGGATCAGGCAGACTGTATCCATAAACATGAGTGTCCATTAAGTCTGAATGTCTTTATGTACAGAATGCTTTCCACTGAACTCAGAAGTGGTGATTAAAATAAAACCATGACCCTAACTCCCCAAAAAAGTTTCCTTGGGAACTTTCAGTTAATACTTTCAGTGGGAGACAGTTTTAAACATGTTTTGGCTGTCCTCCACTGAATTATCCCCTTGGGCCTTTGCTATTGGCAGAAGACAACCATTTAAGAAGCATTAATTATGTTCCATGCCATGGCCACCTCTGCGAACAACACAATTCTCAGGCTAGTTCAGTTAAAGAGGAAAAATTAAGAATTTTCGGCATACTCCATATCTTAAAATACACAACCACATCATAGAGGATGTGAGAAGTATGGGTGCCTCTGAAATCCGGGGCTAAAACATTATAAGGATCAAAATTACAGTGAGAGAAATTGAGATTTCCAGGGCAATAAACTCCAGAGTCTTACAAAGAGAAGCTGATGGTGAGGCAGCCTTCTCCTTTCTTTAATGCCAACATGACAGCCACTGATGGAGTTATCCATCAGTGTGCCCCTAATATATCCCACCAAGGGAAGGGAGAAGAAATGGATCCAGAAGCCAAAGGCATGTTTTTCAGTCTCAGCCAGGAAGTTAACTGGCAACTCTCCGTTACCTAAAAAAGCCTCCAGGAAGTTAACTGGCAACTCTCCGTTACCTAAAAAAGCCTCCTTGATATATATAAAGTCTGTGTTTCCTGTCCTGACTTATTCTTAACTGAAAATGATGATGTAGAGGTGGACAATGCACTTACCTGAAAAATGGAAATGATACAATTGATTCATAAAACCTCCAGGTAGCAACTAGATCAATCCTGTTGGGGTTAGTAGCATAGTATCTCCAAGCAGCCTGAAATTACAAGGGGAAGGAAATAATTAGTGCGAGGTAAAGCTATTCCCCAGGCTGACAGGAGCCAGATTGTTTCAAAGGACATAATGATGCACCTGAGTGAGTATCTGGAAATTAACTACTGATCAGCCATACCAAACGACTGTCACTATATGGCAAAATTATTGACACTGGATTATAATCTGGGAGGGCTATTAAAGGAGACAGGACATATGAACGACCAACACCAACATTTGACTAAACGGGGTTTATTCTCCTGTCTGGTATGTCTAAAAGAGCTTCAAACACTGTTGGATTATCTCTAGAAGGGCTTAAACTAGTTTAATATCTAACGTACCATCACAGGAAATTTTGCTGAGCAATTTTCTGTTTCAGCATTTAGCTCCAATCAAAATTCTCGAAGTACTTATCTAAAAAAATACTGTAGCTAAATTAGCTACCTGCTAAGTGGAGGGGCCTTAATTTAAAAGGTAAATTCAATTCACCACTCATGCCAGCAGCCCCTTCTGTTTGCTAAGGAGTGTTTTTAATCAGAACAACGTGATATACCACTCAGCCTGTTTCTCCTGAGGACTGGTTTGATCCTGAGCAGTCCTGAGCACCAACACTTTCATCTGATATCACAAAAACTTTCTCGTCCCTCCGTGGAGATGATGCCATTTACTTCACTGCCATCGGGGTATGCTCCACACATACTGAGAGTAACTCCTGTCAAATTTGTCAGCACCCAGAGTAGTACTTTTGAGCTTAATTTTCTGAATTTGTAACAAAGACCATAACTGAAGTCCAAGGGAGCTAAGGATTCTCTTCCCATTGAATCCCCTGATCATCCAGTGATATAACAGGAGGTGCAGATTCAGTTTTTACAAACCACACATACTCTTTATGTCATTTGCCTTGACTGCTCCTGTCACTGTCTATTTTGTTATTTCTATTGCTATTTTCACATCAATAACTACATAACTTTGTTTGCACATAAAAGCACTCTCTTAAGAGAACTGACAAAGTCTGGATTTTGGAAAGAATATGTTGTCTACAGCTTGTTTTCTGTGATTTTGTGGCACTCACGCAGAAGTTGGTTGGTTTCCAGAAGCTAGCAGATAAGACCCTTTTTTACAAATATACTGTTCTTCCCAAAGTTATTCTGGGAACTGAAAGATTCCTCAAAAAGTGCAAGGGCCACTGGATTATCTAGCTCAATGTGAAAAACCTGACTCCTTCACAAACACAGCTTCTCATCTCCTGAAATGGGAGATGAGAGTTTGGACAGGGGGGAAGCAGTGGCCCTTGTTAACATGATGCAGCAGTCTTCATACACAACACTTTTTCAAGGAGAGGATAAGTGGCTGCAAACCTGAATGAGTTCAGCTGCTGGCTTTCTTCTTTTCTCAAAATGTTTCTGACGATGTTGCTCCTGGACCTTCAGTGCCAGCCCTGAGCCCAAAATGCCCTGAAAGCATAGAGTGATGCAAGATTTTAGACATTTCTTACTCAGAAAAAATGGATTTATAATGAGAGGAAAGAGGTCTGTAGGTAGAGGTGCATATGGCTACATGGGACCTCTGTGCAGTACAGCACGCATTTCCCTCTGCTCTGTTCATGAGACACGAGTTTGTCATGATCCTCTCAATGGCCACAGGCCACAGCAAATCATTTTAAGGTCTCAAGGTTTCTTGAATGTCTACTGCCTTCCCAAGCTGAAGGTGTCCAGGTGGTGTATTACTCTCTACTCAAGGCGGAGGGAAACTGTGCTTGTGTGATAAAAGAGCTATGCTAACCATACTCTGGATTTAGGTGTGTGGGACTTCCCATCCTCCATGAAATTCTTTC
The DNA here is from genome assembly GCF_963921805.1 of Phalacrocorax carbo. Classification (NCBI taxonomy): domain Eukaryota; kingdom Metazoa; phylum Chordata; class Aves; order Suliformes; family Phalacrocoracidae; genus Phalacrocorax; species Phalacrocorax carbo. Next base: position 9,793,724 of record NC_087514.1, on the reverse strand, counting down.
CAAGTCTTGATCTAAAGGAAAAATATCCTAAAATCTGGACTTGGAATGGTTTCTATTGTTATTTGGTCCATCTCACCCAGATCTTGTCTCATTCTTACCTGAGGACTTTGCAGACAAGGTAAATATTTGGCCTATGTAACACAAGAGGACAAATATACTCTCAAAAGCAACTTAGAGATCATTTCTTAAGCAGCCAGAATAGGATACACCTGGCTAGATCAAAAATACCATTACTGTCACTTGCTATCTAAATTCCCTTTAATCTTAGTATGTAGGAACAACACTTCTGTGGTGGTGTGAGAGATCTCCTCCAGGAAAGGAAACAGGTGAGATTAAATGCTCTGCAAAGCTGCACTGGCTTTAAAGGATGACCACTGGTCTGTGGTGGTCGCTCAGATGTAGATCAAGTGTTCAGATCTGGGTAAGATAAGCGCGTCCATAATTATTAAAACAACGGCCACCATATCCTTTGAAAATACGTCTTGTGCAGCTATGTCAATACCAGTAAACTAACCTGGGCCAGGGTACAGGCTCATAAACTGACCTGTGATTTCCCAGACTGTTCATTTGCTGGATTAATTTTGTCCTGTGCCAATGAGCATTGTCTCAGAAAATGACCACACATAGTTCAAGGAGTATTGCAGTCACATATTATTGCCAATAAGCTCTATGCAAAACTGGGAAGAAAGAAGTTTGATTTACTGCTATAGACCAGCTCAAGAGTCTGAATGGCTTCTTAAAAAGGGATTTTGATTCTGCTGGCAGTTTTGATCCCTTTACTTTCTTTTTGCAAATGCACAGCACTGGGCTGTGCCTAACAGAGGGAGGAGGTACTTACTGCAGGAAGAGCAAAGAAAGACACTCCAATGAGAGAGAACGTAGCTGCAATCAGCCGTCCCTCCCATGTTTTGGGGGTCTTGTCGCCATACCCAATCGTAGCGAGGGTGATCTGTGGGCAGAATGACCAAGACTTCCCATAAGGAAAAAAAGCCAACAGGTCTGTTTTAAAAGTCACCATGAACCCTGCATAACTCACTTAGCTCTAGGGATGCTTATGCACAGCTTCTTAAAATAGGATCTTGACGATAGGCCAACCAATTTATTTTTTTTTAATGGCGTCACAGCCCAGAGGCATTGCACCAGGGAGAATGGGTTTAGTCTTAAAGCAGCCGCCCCTCTACGATGCGTTTGCTGAAAGGGAACTCCACGTGACATTGCACTCAGAGTGAATCTCCTGCCCACCATCAGTGCACAGTTTGGAATGGGACTTGCCAGTTTACAGCTTGCAGGGCTTTAGCAAACAATCAGGGCTACCTCTAGCTGAAGTCTCAGTCTCTGTAAAACAAAGATGACTTTGTGAAAGCTTACTTCTTTCCTGCACAATTGCTAATTTCCAACTGTGCACATTTTCTCACCAGTGAGACTCTACCTAAATGTCCTGAATATATGAAAATATCCAGGTGTTCTATGCAACACTTGGGACCTTTTTATTAAGAATGGTGGGGAGGGACCATGCTATTTATGAGTAAGCTGCAGTAAATAAAATATGCTGCTGAATTTTAGTCACAACATGATATAGCCTCCCCTAACTATTGGTAGCAAAGCAACAGGAATTCTGTCTACCAGATGGCAGGAATATTTTGTTATCAAATGAACAGTGGTGCAAACCAATACTCCTCTCTTCATCAGAAGAGACAAGAACAGAAAGGTCCTTCTTGCTCAGTATCCTACTACCAATGGCATTCCCTGAATGATTCTTGGGGAATGCATGTAAGACACAAAAGAAATGTTGAATTATCCTTTCCAGAGACATTTTGGACCTGTTAAATTTCATCCTATTAATCATTGTCCAGTGCTCTAATTTATATAGATCCCTCTGCAATGCCTCTTGTCCCTCAAGAGAGTCAACAGCACCTCCCATTTCGGCCAGCTCTGTTTTTGCCATATTCTGAGGGATGTAGCTCTCACAGACAGGATACTGCTGTCATGAGAGCTAGGTCTCCAATAGGCATAGGCTCTGCTAGTGCAGTGTACTGAAGAGACACTCTTCTAAAAGAGAGCCTTCCCGGGAGCCAAGAGCACAGACTGATTTCTGACAGGGGTTTAAGCACCTAAGGGCTTAAATCTGACTGAAAATCAACAGGGATATAAGTTCTGTTAACTGGTTGTAGGGGCATCCCTACTTTGGTAATGTTTTATCAGTAACATGCTCCTCACCAACATTTAGCAGCACTTATATTGTAATCCTTAACATCAATACTTCATGTCTTCTTGAATATGAAGTTTTTAAGAAGAGGATAGGTATTTTGGAATCACTTACCAGTCCCCACCACAGTGCGTCTGCATAGGTTTCAAACTCTTCCTTCATCTCTACCCCATTAGCATCCTTTTCAGGAACATCTTTTTCAACCAGATAAACAAGAAACGAGGATAGGATGAGTGTCAGGAACCCGATGTACCAAGCAGTGATGAGTTCCTGCAGAAGAAACAGATGGACAATGGAGAGGCTGAAAACCGCCTCAATACCCACAGTGGCAGAGTAAATGTCAGGAGAAGAGAGATGCACTGAGGATAACAGCAGAGCTGTCGCTGCTGGCTTGGTCACAGTCCATGACCAGCCCACCTCAGCACTTACAGGGAAATACTGCAGAGGTTTACAAGAATTAGCCCTTACATGGCATCTTCCCTGGGAACAGCTTGGAGCAGTCTGCAGTTGTAGTTTTGCATAAAGCTGGGCTAAGGGCTTAGCTACGCACATGACAGAGGGTGCTGCAGGGCTCTGTCCCTGATCTTGACTCTTCCCATTCCTGCTGCCCCTAGGCTTGGTCAGTCTTGGTAGGAAAATCAACAGTTCTGCCCTCTCCCTGCCTCCAAAGAACAAGGCTGCAGGATGCAGTTTCTTCTCTTTAGGCATATCAAAGCAGGTTCTGAGGTATGATTTCACCATGAATTGATGCAATAAGAACAGACCTTGAAAATCATCTGTGTGAAAACAAACCTGAGCTTCCTTGTTTTAGAGGGAGTGACTACAGTGGAGTGTGTGGCTAATCCTACTGAGGTGGGAGATGCAGCAACCCAAGTTCAAATCCCAGCAATGTCTGAAACAAAGCAGAAACTTTTTTGGTGAAGGTCTTCAGAAATGGGTAAAAAATCAATATCCCTTTTGTTTTCTGAGAACTGCATTTGAAAAAAAAACCTCAAGAAAAAGGTTGTAGGTGAGAATTTCATAACTGAGTCTTGAGGTAAGTCAACTTGGCTGAATTCTGGAGTGCAACCACAGAAGGAAACTTGTCGGCTAACCTTGTTATCAAAATTGTTTAGTGTCTCCAGCGAAGCAAAGTTCTTGCAACCCCTTCTAATCTCCCGCAGCCAGCTGAGGTCCAAAGGGTGGTGGTTGGGAATCAGACAAGGAACATTGGAATGAAATCCCACACAATGAAGCCTTAAACAATTTCTAAACAATGTCTTTGGCACATAGACTTCTTCCATGAGCTCATTTTCCTGAGAAACATTTTTGACATAAGATTTATGTGCCACCTGTCTTGTAGCAAGTTTATATAGGGAAGAAACAGAAGTTGGTATGAAATGAAGCAGGGTGGGTATCCCTATCAGCCACTACAAAGAAGCAAAGTCGAAATATGCTGTGCCAGCTGGCATTTTAACTTTCAAAAACCCCTAAAATGTCAGGAATGTCATTCATAGATAAGAAAAAGCAGTATGTAGCACAGGGTATATGCAATTTTTCTACACCCTGTGCAGATGAGAAATCTCGTCTAGAGGACTTTTATGCAGATAGTTTTTAACTTGTAATAATGCTTAGTAAAAATGCAAGAACACAATGTGTCCATCTGGTGTGAGGCAGGATGTATTTGACTATAGCATCAAGTTAGACTGAGCAAAGATGATTTTAGAAATTTTCACTGTCTGGCTTCACACTGTGTGCATCTTTGTATTGCCTGACCCATGCTTCTAAAGAGAAATTACACCAGTAGCTCCATCTGAAACCACAGTTCTGCTAACCAGCCTCTTTCCATCCCTCCCAAGTCCCACTTCATCTGTTGATCACACAAGTCTGAGAAGCCACTACAACCATGTTGCAAATGCAGAGGCATATTTCATCATTAAAGGGATGCCCCTGCTCTCATTCATTGTAAAGGCAAAATTCCTGTTGTAATGAGTGCGGGAATGAACACTCTCTTGTTATTTCCCAGCACCACTGTTGAGTAGAGAAGAGTAAAACAAGGGGTAGAAATGGTTCAGAGAATGGAAGAGGAAATAAAGCTGAAAGGACAAAACTATGGCTTGAACTAATAGACATAATCCCAAGGCATTGCTGTTCCTGTGCATCCCCTCTCTTTCCCTTCAATGTCTCTCCCCCAGGCCCCAGCTAAGCCCTGCAAGCTCCTCACTTACTTTGCTATGTGCACAAATGGCTGATCCCAAAAGTTTCCATGTACCGCCCCGCCTGTCCATTCGGAGCATCCGCAGGATCTGAAGGAAGCGGAGGCTTCTGAGAGATGTGGCCAGAACATTTCCCTGGTTCCCAACAGCAACCACTGGCACTGAAGCAATCAGCACGAAGATATCTGCAGGGGGAAAAGAACAAAGCCTGCCAACACACGTGGCCCCATCACCTGCTTCTTAATCCCATGTAGTTGTGCTGCAAATTTCCCCAGGCAAATTTTAAAGCTGCATGAAAATGTTTTCTTTTGCCAATTAAACAGATATCTGCACCTACCACATATTTGGCATCATGCACAGAACCCACCAAAAAGCCTTGTAATCTGTTTACAGATCAATGCACTGGGCTTGAGACACTGTCTGATGAGATGCACAGAAACATTGTCCAAATGCTGACAGAAAAACAACCTTAAATTCATCTGTCCCACTGGAACACCATAGTGAACAGGGCAGCAGATAAGAAATTCAGGTTTTGATAGTGCATCTAGTGTTATGTTCTCTTGGCTGAATTGTCCCATTAAAATCTCAAAGCCAGTGCTACTACTTTTTGTAAGCACTCACAGGGCCAATCTGCTGGCCAACTGAAGAGGTTTGAAATGCAAATCACATCGCTTCTTCCTGATTTATTTATTTTTCTTTCTTTTCCTTGTTTCTCCCCTACTTTTTGATCCTATAATATACAAGAAAAAAGTGGTACCAAAAGGCTTCAAACATTCTCCGGGCACTCAGTCTTTATATTATCTTCATATTGCATTTCCAGCCAAAAGGAGTGGCACTGGATGGATTTCAGATTTATTCACTTTCAATCATTCTCAAAACAAACTTGTGCCAGTGACAACCAAGAGGTGATATTAATAAATCCAGTGGGATTTTTCTGTTCTTTACCCAGATATCAGTGAAGATTCATTCTCAGAAGTGAGATGATACTTTTACCGAGAAGGCATGAGACAGTACCAATCCCACTTACTCACACCGCGCTCTGCTGCCTTCACAATGTTATTAGAAGTATAAGAAGTATTCATACAGCAATAACACCCAAAGGAGCACGATTAAAATGAAGATAGCACAAAGGCACAAAGAAAATGTCTTCCAATTTTGTCTACCATTTAGACCCACAAGATGAAGAAAAAGAGGGAGACAGAAGAAGGTAGCATGTATTCATATAAGTGCAGCACCACGGCTCCCCAGAGTGCTATGTGCTGTACAAATAAAGAACAAAAAGCTAGTGCTTGGCCTGAACAGCATCAAAATAAATGAGGGATTACTGGAAACAGTGAACAGATGTGAATGTGCATGACAGGTCCTCAGGGTAGAGTGAGCTCCTAAACTTTGGCTTGTTGGTTTGTAGAGATTCTGGGGAGTTTTAGGAGGGGAATCAAACATGAACGAGTAGTTTTATGATAACTGTAGGCAGTGCCTTCCAAGCCTGAAAGATAGCATGGGTGAAATCACAAAGATACTTGTTTGCAAATGCAGACCAACATTACAAAATTAAAGCACAACATTTAAATATGAAAGAGGGCTGAGGAAGATGGCACAGCGTTGGGATCTGAAGTGGTTTGAAATCGAAGGCAGACAGAGTATATTTTGGGATGAGCTTAAGGAAAATGCAGTGGGACTCAGGACAAGAAAAATGTGTTTGAAGAGTAGAAGGATCCATTCTCACTGACAGGCCGCCCAAGAGACTCTTGAATGAATCGTTATTGCTGGGTACTTCAGATAACTACTCCAAGCAAGACGCAGCTCCTAGCATAAAGGGCAGATCTGATTTCAGTGCTCTTTGCACTGCTTTTCACTGGTTCTTGGACATCCCCCCCACTGGCATAGAAGGAAAAGGACATGACAGGGGAAACATCAGTAGAGACAATGTGCTTACCCAGCATGCACAAAGGCTTCCTGGCAAATTTGAGTCTCCCCCTCCATCCTTTGTAGCGACAGCAACACCCAGCAGCCCAGATTCTTAAGGCAAATTCTGCTCCAAAGATGAAAATGGCAAAAGTTTCCTGTATCAAAGACACAAACTACGTTGTTAGACTCTTAACAAGTTTTGCAGTAATTCTGGACATAGCTGAGTGAAACAGATGAGGTGCAAGTGTTGGGGTATGTGTGTATGTGAGAGAGAGGGAGGAAATATTTGGGGAGGAGAATATAGGTTGATGAAAGATGCAAAGCAAAGTGGGACATTGCTTTACAGCCTGCTAAGTACACTGCGGGAAGTGGCCCTGCTGTTGGGTAAATGAGAAGTGCCTCAATGGACGGGCAATTACTTCACAAGGCTTCCTGTTTCACAGGAGATGAGAAGACATACGTGAGTGCCAAGTCCCCAGTGCACTGTATACCCACACCCAGGGTTACCCACCAGCAGCTCATTCATGCAGCCAGATCTCTACAGCGACAGGATTCAGTATATTCATGTGGACTCATAAATTTAAGACAATGATAAAGGCATGTATAGGATAAATTTGAGGCATATATTATGCCCTTAAATTTCTGTTGCACAGAAGAATGGGATTTTTGACCTTGCTCAAGAACTCTCCAAGCACAGGGAAGGAATGGGGAGGAAGGAGATTCTCTGAGGTGCTCAGTGGAGATGGGCCAAGGGCAGCATGGCACACACAGTTACTTTTTCTCTGTGTGAATAGCTGGCAAGGAGGAAAGGGGGATTTTTCCTGATGCTCATGCCCACAGCTCCTCAGCACTTCTGAAAACTGCTGAGAGCCACATAGAAGCAAGCACAGAAGAATGAAAAAGAACCTCAGGCTTTTTCAAATGTGAAAAGGTGGGTCTAAACAGGGTAACAGGGATGAAAAGCAAGTTTCACATTCCCTAGGGGATAAGGGTGTTTTCATAAGGCGCTTTTTGAGAAAGAACATGCAAGGGGAATTCACCTTTCATTCCTTTTGGCATTTAGTTCTTGCTTGGATCTATATGTCTCTGGGGGTACAAGGGGAAATGGAAATTGAGATCCCAGAATTACTCTTGCTATGCAGTTTCCCTAGGGATGCCTTTCTAAAGGGCCCGGTTAAGTGAGACGTTGCATTCTCTATTTCAGGATGGCTATAGGAGCAGAGGAAGTTCTTTGTTAGGGTCATTTTCATAAAATGATGAATACATCACGTTTACACTTAGTGAGGGTTTTTTTTCTTATTTTTTAATTCTTCTGCCAAATGGAAGGCCTACAGAAATACAGTCTTGAGCATGAACTCCTGCATTTATAAAACAAGCATGCTGGAAACACAGAGAAAGGAATATATTTGTTATAAATACATTTTCTCTCATTGATAGTCACCAGATGCACTGCTTGCAACAGTTTTAGTTATGCTCTTATTGGGCATAAGCATGAGCCCAGTTCTGATGACCTCCCTTGAAAGAAATGCTGGGATTGGTAGAATACCATAGAATGAGTCAAAATCATTGAAAGATCCCCCCAAAATAAGTTTTCGAATGTGCTCAGGTCTGGCATGGTCAATAGGAAATTTATTGATACCTCAGTGGGAGAACTGTTAGGCAAATGCTGAAAAGCCATTATCTAAAAGTCTCAGGCTAGTGTTTTCCCTCTCTCCTTACTTCCTTTTTACTCAATGTTGACGATGGACCAGGAACTCTCCAATATGTAAGTGTTCGGTCAGTGCTCCAGGACAAATAGAAGAAATCTTATTGCATGCAGAGCTGGGAGTAAGTTTCCATCGTGCTGATGGGGCTGATTTCAGTTCAAGGACATTACCAGGGTGATGCAGCAGCCAGTCTCCTTACCAGCAAGAGGAGCCAGTCTCCCGAAACAGTTTCATACTCCTTGAAAGTTGTCAGGACAGCTAAGATCAAACACCCCAAGACAATCAGAAACCTGGAGCAAAATAAAAGGAAGAACCACAGCATTGTTACACCTCCCTGTATTTACGTCGGAGATGTTGCCTATGAAACCCTGGGTGGAAGCCATCAGGAGATGGCTACTTCCCATCGGTGAGCAGCGAGGCTGTCTCTCGTGAAGACCAAGGGTTCTCAACCTGGACAGGGTGGGCCTGGCAGTCAAGAAATCATGGCAAGATCCTAAATCAGAGTGGTCCTGGGACAGACATGCATTAGGTAACTAGTTTCCATTCCTCAGGCAGGAAATGGATGATACTGCATTTTGGGAAGGGATTGTATGGTATGGCAGAGGACCATAATGCTCAGGAGGTCTATTCCAAGCTGATGTGCTGTGCTCTTCACAAAATGGCACTGCAGTTACAGTGGAATAAATCTACTTGGCACATCCTGAGACCTGAGAAACAGTAAACGCTTCAATCCAATGCAGCACCAGGACAAACCCTCCCTTGAAAACTGCACTGCATTTTTTTTTTTTCTCTCTTTGCGCTCATTTCTATGCAGTTGAAAAAAGGAGAAGGTTTGAAAGAGAAACAATAGAGAGGGTAAAGTTCTGCTCTCCAATGAATGCAGCGCGTGATTATTCACTGCCCCTGTGCTATTGTCTGTCTGTGAGGCTCCAGAACACAGAGATTTGACAGAAAATTTAACTCCCACTGCTGGTAAATCCAATTTAGTCCAATCTAAAGTCACATTGATCTGCTTTGTAAAACTATTCCCAGGTTCAAGCTATTCAAAACCTTTTATATATAAAGAGGTAAGAAAAATCAAGAGAGTCTTGTAAGTGATTACTGTGAAGCAGAGTGGGGGAAGCTCATATACTAGTACTTCATGTACCCAGATCATGGGCATTTTAATGTGCTCCCAAAACCTGATCCTCAGGAACAAAGGGACAGGTGGCCATGGAAATATTTCAGAGCTTAGTGAATACATTGGAAGGACAACTCCATAAAAGCTCTGGATCCCTTGCTTTCATAGCTAGGGCACATCAAAGAAATGATAGGCAGTAGGTACTGAAATCATCCAGGGAAAAACTGTGTTTAGTGTGTTCTACCTGTTTCGAATTTCAGTTTGATACCTAAAGTGAGATTTCATTTCTTGCTGAATAAAACCCCACTTTATTTTACTGGGTGAAATGAGCAGAGTCCACAGCCTGCAGTGTGGAGCCAGTGAGCAAGGACCAGAGGGAAGGGAGGATCAGCTTAGAGTCACATGTCCTCTAAACTGTCTTGGGGTTTTGTTTCCTTCATGTATAGGGAAACCTAGGGCCAAGGGAGTGTGTTGTGAGAATCTGCAACATTTTTGCAGCTGGCATAAAAGAAGAGAGGTGAGCTCCAGACAGCTTCTGCTGCCTTTTGGGAAGGAATTTCCTCCAAACAGCATCAACTAGCAACCTCCATGCAAGGAGCAGGCAACAGTGAAACACTTCACTGCAAACCCTAAAGCGTTACTTTGCTGTGGCTTTCCTAACATTAACTATTCGGACTGAAGTTTCCTATGCCAGGAAAATTTCAGATCAACCATTTCAAGCAAGGTTAGAACAGAAATAAATGTGTTTGCTCATGCTAAATAATTCTGGATTTCTTGGACAAATTTCACCTCCTCCCACTCACCAGCCATGCTCTAGAGCAAGGGTTATGTGGCTGGTAGGAAACAGCCTTTGGGTCCAGCATCCAGCATGCGTCTTTTACCATCTACCCATTGTAATCACACCCCTGCTGCTCAAGGCATTTGGCAGTTAACTTAGCGATTCTGCGATGCTCCTGCCATGCCCTCAGGCTTGCCTTGTCACCCCATACCTTGCTGTCGCACCTTGCAGTTACCAAGCCAGTGGCTCAGTGCCTTCCCAAGACCCACGATCCAGCTACCCTGCACCTCTAGACGAAAGCTGGTGCAAACCCAGACGAGACACCATGATTCCTTTGATTACCTATAAGCCACCTATGATCTGCCACATACAGCTGTTACAGTGGTACCATCACTAATTCTCCATTTAAAGCCTTGAGATAGTACTACTTGATGCTTTCCATTACGGCCATTTCTTTACACCACATGAAAATTCGGTCACCCATCAGCTCACAAGTACCATTTAAATGATTTAATGAAAGGCAAAACACACTGAAAAAAGTCCAAGGAAATTACATCATCAGCTACTTAAACTAAAGGCGATATCATACGATATCATTCAAGAGAACAGCATTGTCAATTAAATATGATGTGCAGATATTTGGCCAAGAGGAATAGAGAAGATAGTAGTGAAATCATCACCTTTTGCCTAAAACTGCCTGCGGTTTTACCACTAGAGGGTACCAGAGCTCCACAGAGTGAGGGTATACAGCCCTCACTCCTCTTTTCCTTCCCCATGAAACAAACTCAATGCAGATGATGTTCAGGTGAGCGCACCCATGTATTTGATACGCAAGAAAGGGAGTCTCACAGCCGTGAAACGGTTTTTCTTTGGTCATTAAAAAAACCAAATGCTACCATTAACAGACAAGGGTTGCTGCTAGCTTGATCGTTCTGTGTGCCACAGCCGTGCTGCAAGCCCCACTGCTCAAAGTGAGATCCCACCCACGAAAAGAACATCTCATGCAAGACAGAAAAAAAAAAAAAAGTAAAAATAGGGTGAGGGGGTGAGATTGGAGGTCACAAGTCATTGTGAATAATTTTGATGGCAAATCTGAGGAGGGAATATGGTCTGAACCCTCATTGCAGAAATTTCATGTATGTAGCCCATAAGGGTGCCTCAGAGGTGCAACGGCTGAGTGGGAACCACAGTCCCAAAAACACACACAGCCCACCGAGCAAGGCTTCTGCTCCTTCCTGCAGTACTCTGGGGTGTGCAGGGACGAAAATCCTGTGTTGGGATACGTAACTGCCATCCATCTTGGAAGGGTCAGCTATCCTCTTACCGCACTGTTTCTGAAGGATAAACATCCACTGCAAGCTAACCAAATCACATCTCAGCAATCCTCCCTTAGCATCTGAAATGACGAACGCATTCAGAGCACTTAATAATTTTAATCTCCATTGACGGTATGCAACCCACCAATTTGCCTGCAGCCTCTTCTGTTTTGGATCTTGGTGTTTACAAAGCCTGCAAGTCTTCTCATGTCCTCTTTCTATGGAAGATGCTACACAGGTGTCATGGTTTTTCATCAATTCCCCCTTGCTCAGCAAAGGTGATAACGAGGTACATCTTCACCTTGCTGCTTATGCCCATATTGCAGCCTTAGGAACGTAAAGACCCTTAACTTGCTTGACAGTTGCTAGGCTGTGTTGTCCTATAGCAACAAGACAATGGTTGAATCTATACTGTCTAATTTAATCTTTTAGAGGCAGCAGTGTGGGTCCAGTGGTTAAGCCTGACAGTAAAGCCATAACAGGCAAATCTCAGGGAAAGAAACTGCTGAAATCTCAGGGGATGAACAGAGGGGACACTAACACCAACCTGGGGAATCAAGGGGCAGAGAGGGAGAAAGTCTCAAATATACTCGCAGTTATAATGATACTATCCATGGGACGTAGAGCACCAAGGGTTAGAAGAAAGCAATGCGGTAGAAGTCAAGGTTTAGCAATGCAAATGGAGTCCTATTAAGCCTAAGCTTCCTATTGAACAGTGTTTCAGCAGGTAGCAGTCCAAACTTCAAGACTGTAAATCAGATATGCCAAAAGAGGATCTGAATTTGGTTCTTCAGTTTTTAGAATCATCCTTGCTAACATTTTACATCATTTTTCACAGCCCATCACGTTGTACCTATTTGCAGCATTATGCCTAACATCCTGATTAGTTTGTTGACTGTCTAAGCTCCAGAGAGCCAAATGGTGGTGGTCTTTTGTCCCTGTCACAACTAATATGCTATTCTAGTAAATAGATGCTCTTGTTATTGGAAAGCACATGTTTATCAATCATATTTTCTAATTGTACTATTGTGGTGTATTAAAGACAGTATTCCAAAAACAATACATATTTTTCCCAGTAAAGAAGAGGTAATTCATTACTATGCTAGACCATGAATCTAATGTTTCTTGGATGAACATCATAGGCTCTTTTGTTTGGTAAATTTTGATTTCTTTTAATGTTTCACATTCTTTGAGTTTTTCTTCTATATCTGCTTTTATTTGAAGCCAATATAATGCAGATCTAGCTGAGAACTTTTATTTATTTTCCATATATAAGTGCTTATCATGTAGCCTGTTCACCATCTCTTTCTTCAAAATTTTAGGAGCAGATCACACAGTAATTTGCCTATAATCTATTCCAAAGGATAGCAGCCCTTCTGAAGCTGTCATGAGGAATAGATACATCACAGGCAGGCCAAACCATATTTTCATCTGGCATAATTTTGTCAAATTTTTGTGCTGTGTGGCAAAATTTTAGGTCTCCATTAGGCTTACAGTAAATAGAGAGGAAAGTGTGCTTCTTGTGTACAACTCATGTTTTCAAGTAGATGTCTCAAGCTGGTCAGAAGCAGCTACAGAGAATTTGTCTCTATAACTGTAAGGAAAGACTCTAGTGACTAGCTCCTATGGACAAGTTTATTCTGTAAATTAGCTGAATGCCACCCCTTATGTTCATCCCTGCTTTGGATATAATTACAAACACCACCTTTTAATAATGTTTATACATTTTTACTACTGAAGAATTAGCCTACCAGCCATACCAGTCTAATTCTTACATGACCAGGTTTCTCTGAAATCCCTTGCTCTAAATTTAGGTATCACATCAACATGTGGTCAAGGATCCTACTTACGTAATAATAATCCAGGCTCTGGGCAGGAAAGCATCTTGAACAGTTACTACTAAGAAATCCCCTCCAGTGCAACAGTGCATAGGCTTCTCGCATCTCCAACACCATTTCTTACAAGCCATTGGAATTTTCTCTGTCTCCAAATGTTCGTATGAATCTGAGATTTTTCTGCTTGCTTCATTTGGTCCATTCTTGTTTTCCCTTAAAACTTGTGTTCTAGTTTCATTATGTTCTGCCACCTGGTAAATGCTAATGGAATTCTCTAAGATCATATTAGGAAAATCTGGCAGCGTTTTGTTCAATTTTTGGTTTATGGTTCCCAGTGCAATATGGTCCTGAACCCATGGTTCCCACATGTTTTCCCAAATTTCATATTGGAACAACCTTATTTTCTTCAGCTACTGGCTTTTACCCATAAGGATTAAAAATGCATCTTTTCTCACAGTTCTTTCAGTTGCTCTACATTCCTACCCACCATCTTTTTCTCTGCATCCAAACTTCAGTTTTCACAGAACATCTGCAGTATCTTGGACTGATCGTTTTATGGTTGCTAATGAGAGGCTCAAGCTGGGATTTTTAAACTAAAAAAATGTCATTACCAAATATTTGAGAACAGCTCTTCTGAGAGAAGGGAATGCATGCCTGATTTTCATGGACTTGTGAATACTCACTGTTTAATATTTAGATTCTTCCATCTCTGCTATTCCAAGCAATAGCCCGGATACTCTTATAGAGATCCGTACTGAGACAGGGGTGATGTGAAAAATCTGAAAACTTTGTGAGGCTACAAATGTGCACTGTGCAGGGGGGTATGGGGGAGTGCACTGAGAAACTCAGTGGAGGTCTGGAGAGTGAGAGAAAAATCAGCAAGTGCTTCAGGTAGGGAGGTTCAAAGGTTTCTCTTTCTCTGCATCCACAGATTCCACTGAGTACACACACTCATCCACAGCTTAATGCAGGTGCCCCTGGCCCAGTGCCATCATACAGCAAGGACAGGGCAGAAATGCCACGCTCAGTAAGCTGACTTGCACTCTTGCTCTGCTGCAATGGCAGAGACACAGCAAGATCCTTCACAAGGTACTGGAGGAAACCCTAGGAAGTAAAGAAACATTCCCAAAAGGTCCCTAGTCGCATACCAGCCAATCTGGCAGGTGATGAAGTGGTAGCCCAGAATGACACTAGTCCATTGGTGACAGAAGCGAGAGCCATTGTCCCTCTCACAGTAGGAAGCTGAGACAGAAAAGCCTAAATGCCTACTTATGCCAGATTTTTGATGACCTTGGGTCCTCATTGATAGGAGTGCCTCTCAACAGGTTTCACTGCTGTTTCCCTAAGTTTGGAAAGTTTTAAAAAAGCAAGATCTGGGAAAGGAAAGCCATGCTTCATAGCAGGGCATTTAGGGTGCAAAAGAACAGCTTTTAAATCAGATTGTTTCTCTCCCTTTCCTCCACATGCAAGCCTAGAGCCTGGCTAAGGCCTCTTCCTCTTGTTGCTTTTTCTTCAGGTACACCCCTAAAAACTTTTTGCTTCAGTGCCTTGTGTGCCTGTTGCCAGCTTCCTTAGGGATTGTGGCTTGCTGGTACAAAATATTTTGGGTCAGCAATGTCAGACAGCATGAACACCATCACCCTGGATTTTCTGCTGCAGGGGACATTTCAGAAGAATGGCCTGACACATTTCTTAGATTTTCTGGCATGAGAGTGCAAATTAGAAAGCCCAGAGCACTACATTTCCCTGCCTGATTTTTCTCAGTTTGTAAGACGGGAGCCATCACCAAGAACATATTTCCATCTTGTCTCTGAGACAAGTTTTAAAGATGCTCTGAAAGGTCTAGCATACATAGGTTACAAGAAGAGGCCTATACGACTTATTACATGAATGATTGGGGGACAGATTGCAGAAGTGAAGGACTGACAATGACAGCATTAGCTCCCAAGGAATTAGATGTCTCCTATCCTCCTGAGGCTTGAATAAGGATAGGAAAGCATCTGACTGTTGCAACTAAATATTCTGAGTTGCTCTGTTAGTGGCTTTAAATTCTATTTTTATATTAAGTGAATGACATTGGACTGAACTATTGTTCAGGGCTTTTATCTGCCATGACTAGTATGCCTGTCCATGGGCTTATCTCTGGCTGGCAGAATGCTGCTAATCAGGTTGAGACACATGAACTATAAAACACGGTGGGCCATACAGCACAGCAAAGCAGGAACAGCACAGAGCCAAACTGCATTACCCAGCAACCCCAGCTCCAATAACTGCAAATCAAATAAGTTGCAGAAATGCTTCTAACAAGACTTTCTCCAAGGTACACTAACAAATTTGTGAGAAGCCATTTGAAGGTAAACTTTAAGGTTTATACACTGGTTTCTACTAAATTTTGTGAAATAGAAGTATAGGATATTTGAAAGTCAGCCTGAAATTCAACAGTCAAGTGCCCAGCCTTCAGCAACGCCTGTAAAGAAGTAAAGTGAATTTAGGGTATATAAAAAGCCTAAGTATATAGGCTTTATATATATATTATAGAGTATATAAAAAGCATTAATTATCATGTCAATGAAAACTCTCAGATCCTTGTTTTGAACTATCCAGTTGTTGGAGTTGTTTTAATCCAGGAGGATTTTTTGAATTTTTTCTAATTTTTATGAAAGTGAAGAGTGCAGAGTCATCACTGCACCTTACTCTGTGTGACAACACTGCACATCAGTTTTCCTCAACAAAGTGGTCTATAACCCATTCACAAATCCAGTGGTGCTGCAAAACAGTCAGGAAAGGATTTCTTACTGTGCAGAATACAAAGTAGATGAGCTGCTCTCACTTTATTCACAGGAAGAGAGGAGGAGAAGGAGGAAGGATCTGTGCTAAAAGGTGCAAGGGCTAAACTCACATTACAGCAGCTGTGATCAGAGTCACAGTGGTGGTGTGCAGTAAGGTTTCTCCTTGTGATATGCAAATTAACACAGACAAATACTGTGTTAATAAACAGACCAAACTTCTCTGCAGATTAAACCAGATTTGGAGTCCAGTTGACTTGATACTGTTCCTATAAACCTTTTGTTACATCAGACTTAAGTTTCCCTTCACGCTCCATAGATAAGCAGCCTGTGGTTTAACGTTGATGGTCAGCCAAGCAACAAGGCTTCAGAGCTCTGGCCCATTGCCAGTACCCCGTAAAGTGGCATTAGCTGGAGGCCACGGGTGCTGAAAGCAGAATAGTCTTTAATATCTTATTCTACAAAAGAACTAAGGATATCTCAGAGGCTTTAGATTATATCAGATATGACATGAAATTAGCCATTGTAAACATATCAGTGTAGGGGTCTTATCTCTGTCAGAATCCCAGGCAAAGCTTTTATCAGGTAATGATGGACATCCTGTTGCCGCTTCACTTTCTAGCTGCTGCTCTATAGCAGCGCAGATGTCCCATAGGTTCTGTTCCATATTTGCCAGCCCCATATGGATACTGAAGAACCCCCATGGTATCTCACAGGAGACTAGGTGCACAAGGTTCAGGTCCCAGTTCTTTGTCTTTTTGGAGGAGATGACTCCATTATACATATATATATATATGAGAGTATCACCAGAGTCCTGGTGCTGAACACAGTGTCACATGGATAGAAATGCATTTTGGGTGTCAACATGAACATCATGGTCTCCTAATCACACCTTCCCCAGCTCATTGCCATGCCTTTTCTCACAGTGCAGAAATGAAACCACTCCCTGTAGGTCAGCTGCACACCAATCAAACCACTGCCACAGGTCTTATGCCCTTTAATACCTGCATTTCAAAATATATTTGAGGGCTTCTCTTCTCTCATAGTTCTACACGAACACTGTGAAGATTTTTTTACAATTTATTGAGAAGACAGAAGAGGGACAGAAAGTGGATTTCAACCCTAAAATGTCAGCTGCTGCCTTTATGGTTTAACACATGACAAGACACGTGGTCTGGACAGAAATGCGAGGGGGATGATCAATCGCTTAGAGGCAAATCCTTTTATAATAGTGTCTTTTCAACATCGCATCTTTAAACTAATGACAGTATGTCAATAACTTTAAAGTGATTCAGCAAAGTTGCTTACAGAGGCTGTGTCATGTGGAATTTCTATAGGATCTGCACCTCCACAGGGAAGGGCAGTGGGCTGCAGACCTGTGGTGCTAACACAGCCGCTAAGGCCAACACAGGAAGAGTTGAAGCATAGAGTACAGATAAGTTATATGTGCTCCTTTTTCACCTCCAGTTCACATTCATTAGCAAATTATGAGCTGCGTTAGCATAACAAATGAATCACATCCTCCTTGAAGGTCAACTTTGGATAAGCTCTGTAGAGGTCATTGTATCCTCAGAACTCTGATTTACACAACTAAACAATAGTACACGGTATTTGTACCTACATAAATTTGATGCTGTTTTAAAGTCTTTCTGCCACTTCGCATTACCAAATCAATTAACCAGCATTCAAAATTCAGAATGATCATCTGTAAGCATGTGATATTTCATTTGAAGTCTGAAGTTGAAGTCTTTGGAGGAGGTTATCAGCCTTTTCCAGACCTGCCCAATTTCATTCCTGAAGTGTTTCACCAGCATCTGCAACAATGCTTCTCAACACAATGTATGACGGCCCTTTTGCTCAGCTGGCTTGTTAATATCTCAGATTACATTATCCCTGTTTAACCTGATGGTTTCAAACAAAGACAATACTATCAAACCTTCAGGTAAAAATGGCAATATGGAAAGGAGTATTTTATTTGTTTTTCTTTGAAGAAAGAGCTCTATTTAGTTAAGTAATTTGAAACGGCAGAGAATTCAGCATGTGTAAGTACCTTTAGAAAAATGAAACCAAATTTGCAGTAATGAGAAGTTCTGCAGGCAGAATACAATCTAACAAAGCAGTTAAGTCTGTACAGAGCAGCTCTGTTGGGACTCACATGTTTGTGTCCTCAAAGAATATGAATCTTTGGTTGTCTCCTAAATGGAGCAGCTGTTTTTTTTCTGAAGGAAGGTTGTCTATTACAGATGAGTTTTGGGCACAGTGGGGCACAGCCTTCACATAACTTTCCTATGTTATTCAACATCCATGGGAACAGGAATTCCTCTTCCCAATTTGAGCTTTGCCAGCTTCTGTTGTGCATTAATGCAGAGAGGGATTGGAATCTCAATGCTATGATGAACCTGTAAGACTATACCATTTTCAAGTATAGCACAATAGATCTGACCAGCCAGCCAGCCAATAAAGCTCATTCAGTGAGCTGAACAGCTCTCTGAGCTCCATGAACTGTACTAACTAGATTAGTGGGTTTGTAGATACTTAACTCACATATATTCGCACAGATATTTGGATGCCTGAATTGAATTTCTAAATCATGAGCTGAATCTCATCTCATGTAGGTGAACAAAAGCAGAAAGCCTGGAGCAGAAAGCAACAACACTGATGCTGTGCTCACAGCTTGCAGTGCCTCTGCTAGTGCCAAATACTGGGATGAAGAGGTAGTTTTGCACCAGAGATGCACAGCTTTTCTCTTTTTCTGGGCCCCAAAAAATATTGCAGTAAAATTAAGAGTGCTGCAGAAGGCTGAATGCCAGATCTGGGCTTTTTTATTGACCTTCCAGACAACTGTGATGGTTGACATGGACATCTAAAGCGAGTGGAAAGTCAGATTTTCTCCCTCCACAATCCCACCAGGACATCTCCAGAGATGGGGTGGCACACTTGCCATGTGACTGGGGAAACCTTCAGTAGGTGAGCACTAGGCAGTAACTCTTTCCTGGGTGCAAGATGTACTAAATGAGTCAGGCAATCTCTCCATTATGCCAATGCTCTGTATATATATGGATATCTGCCTTGGCTTTCTACAGCATAACCTGTACATTTGCATTTGGTATAGCATGGCTTGAAGTTGTTCTCAACATTGATTAAATATCTAGGTCATAGGCTCTAACTGTTCCAGTGATGCTACAATGACTTCTGAGTAGTCTTGATCAAGATGCTCACAACTTATGGTACGTCGATTTCCCCATTGCTTACCAGCAGCAGTAGTCCTACAAAGGCTCAGAAGACTGGCTTATGCTCAAAACAGTCCTTTTTTTTTTTTAAACAGGAAATTAAGGAGTAGTACAAGATTGCTCCTCCAACATCCCTCTCTTCTTAATTTTTTTCTGAGGGACTAATTCAAAGTGCCTTTAAATCAATGAGAACATTTTTGTTTGCTTCAGTGACTGTTGGAGCTCAGCCTTACCCTTTTGCCACTTAAGATTTCTGCCTGTGTTTTAATTCAATAAAAATTAGGCCAGAGGCATGTGAAACGGGCTGGGATTCACCTCAACTTATTGCAGACATTGAGAGTGCAAGTAGTTCACTTTAAAGCGGTGGGGAAAACGGGGATCTTAAAAGCACAATTCATCTGCTCTGTTTTAGGGATCTACTTTAGGAGGAGATGAGCTATGTATTAGAGTGCCTAATTCTCCACCTGGAAAAAAGAGTCCCAGGTGACTAGGTCAGAAGAATCTCACTTACAGTGTCAGATAACAAGCCATGAATCAAACCTAACATTATCTTGCAATGCTGGCAGTGATAAAAAAGAAGTAAAAGGGAAGAAGGCTTTCCACTGGGCCCCAGGGCCCAAACGCCTAAATACAACCTTTAACAAAACCAAAAAGGTTTGTATTTTCTTACTCTGTCTTACCAGTGTAACCACACATAACATGTTTGACACTCAAATGTTTGCCAAACTGAATACTGAAAAAAACATGAGAAGAAGCCAAAATTAACAAAGAGATGTTCTTAGAAATACCTCTCCCGCACCAGTTTTACCCTGGAGGGTGTGTGTGTCCAAATGTTTTTCCACAGCCAAGACAACTGTTAAAGTAATAGTTTCTAAAGAACAAAAGCTTAGTTTCTACCTTGAAGGTAATATTAGAGAAAGGTTGAAGAAAACAAATATTGCAATCCCACCTCAGCCAGTAAAATTATGAGACCTGGTAACTATTAGTTTTCAAGTTGTTTGAATTCTGAGTAAATTTGATTAAAAAGTTAATTACTCACAAGAACAAAATTTGAAAGGTTTTCATGGTGAACACTTCACATTAAATTACTAGCACTATTTCAGCCATTGTGACATTTTATAAACAAGAACATGGTTACACTCAGATTGCTTGTAAGGTTATTAGATATATCTCAAGGTGCCCACTTTAAATGTATGCTAAACAGCCGTAATGTGGCTATGGATGTTATCTAACACAAATGATTCAACAAGCCCTTAACATAAAGCATGTAATTGCATTCTATACACACCATTATCAGACTTATGGGGCAGGCTAAGGAATATTTCATGCTTTAGACTCTTGAGGGAACTTGTGCTCCTTCCTCCAGCATGGATCACTGTGTTCTTTCCTTCATCAGACAGAAGGATACAAAAGCATGTGAAATCTTTCAAACCTAGATATTTTTTTTGCCAGGAATTTTCAATCGTTCTCCTTATACAAGACATGCCTTTCATTATAATTTCTCTCCCCTGTCCAGCTGAGGAGGGGGAGTTATGGAGCAGCTTTGGTGGGCACCTGGTGTCCAGCCAAGGTCAACCCACCACTCCTGCCCACTCAGGTCCTCCTGTCCCATTAGTATACTCCACCTAATAGATGGCATTTGATCTCCTCCATGCCATGCACCAGCTTGCCTGCTTGGTGAGGAAACTCCAAATGGAGGAAGAATGGGTAATCTCTCAAATTCTACATGCTCTTTGGTGGACTTCAGTGCCTCACGGCCTCTACAGTGGGGATAAGACTAACAGGCTGATGCAGAAGTTTCTTGGCTGAGGAAGTTGAACGCTCCTTGAGCACCATGGCGTAAGACAGGATAGATAACACCTCAGTGATCAGGAGAGATGGCAAGGCTCCAGCTTGTGACACTCCAGCTACCAGCATTCAGGAGAACCAGCATTAAATGAAAGGGTATGACAAAGTTATCCTGGGTTAACTGTTTGTCTGCTGTTGTTCCAGGTGAATGCTGCTGCTCTCAGTGATATTTCAACTAGTTAGGAACAGTTACTGAAGCCTTTAGGAGGGATTCTCATTCCTTGGTGCCCAGTGGCAACTGAGAAAACTTGAAATATCAACCTGGATATCCTTGGACAGATTCACAGAAGCATTGAATGGTAGAATGCTTTGGGCTGTGTTGCTGTACGCTTCTATGGGAGAACTTACCTTGGGCTGCATATCTCCAGGACACAGGGCTCTACCCACCCTGGGGACAGTGATGCACAGACATCAATATGATGGATACAAAATGCCCGTTTATTTAGCTGCGTCACACGCTTATATAGCTCTTGCGCTTCCTGTTCCTGCCACTCCTATGGGGAGGAGTCTATCTTTCCGTCACATCCCATGATCTTCCGGTTGCCAATCCCTGTCTATTCCCCTACAGGGCTGTAAGGGACCTTTAAAGGTCACCTAGTCCAACCCCCCTGCAGTGAGCAGGGACAGCTTCAACTAGATCAGGTTGCTCAGAGCCCCGTCCAACCTGACCTTGAAGGTTTCCAGGGATGGGGCGTCACTCACCTCTCTGGGCAACCTGTGCCAGTGTTTCACCACCCTCATCATAAAAAAATTGTCTTCCTCATACCTAGTCTAAATCTACCCTCTTTCAGTTTAAAACCATTACACCTTGTCTTATCACAAAAGGCCCTGCTAAAAAATCTGTTCCTCAGCCCTATGTTGGATCTTGGCACCTTGTCAATAGAAATACTGTGTTTAGGGAGAGTTCATGCCATGTGAATCTATTTCTCAGTCTCCACTAAACACCACAAATTTCTATTGACATCAGTCTAGATTTTTGCTCTGCAATGGGATTCCAATCCAGGTTAATAAAAAAAAGGTTATCTATGGTCCCCGAGGACATGTTTCTGTACCTACAGCTTTACAGCCTTAACCTGATACTGGAGATCCAGATCTAGTCAAATAGCAAGCCATGCTATTACTGTTACTTGTTAGTACCTCTAACTTAACTGTAGGATGTTCTAGTACAAAAATGCTAGAATCAATCAAGCTAGGTAAGGTGTTAAGTACCTGAAGTAGAATGGGTTAATTTTCCATGCTGAGAATCAAATAATTAGTGCAATGGATTAACCTGACAGCACAAAGTCCTGTGCTGTCACAGTTAATCTGCTTCCATTATCATCGTAGCCTGGTTAAAGCTAGCTCAGGTAGCTGAAACCTGTCCCATAGCCATATTTATTGTTTCTTAAATGCAGTACATATAGAAGGGCCACCATTTAAGGGAAGTAACGACAGCTTGAACAGAAGTGTCATATAATCCAGGAAGTCTTTGATGCACAGAATGACACACTTTGTGTATCTTACTTCCACAGTCTGAGTTAAGCCAAGCACCAGATTTGGCATCAGGAAGGGATATATCTTCACATCACTCTGGCATTGAGTATTGGCTTAGGCCTGGATATTTTCTTTTCCCTGGAACATAAGGCAATGCCCATTTCTTAGGGTTATCTGGGAATTATTTTGCTTTAGCAGGAAATTATTACAGTCCCACTCTTCCTCATGTACATTACAGTTGAGGCGGTTGGTCTTTATTGTAGGCATTTTTTTAAAAAAATGCTTAGGCTTATTGTAGAGTCGACTTTGTCATTGTTCTGGTGAATGCAGTGCTTAAGTGTCTCACATGACCTGAAGAAAACAGCTACTTTTATGTGGCTGCATGTGACTGAAGCTGTTGGTCTTTGTAGTCTTTTCCAATGAAACATAGGATCCCATTTTCATGGTCAGGAGCCTGACGCCTCCAGAACAGAGGGGCAGGAGGGGTTGTAACCCCAGCACATGCAGCAGACAGGCCACTGAAAAGAACCCAAAAAGATGCTCATCTGTCTCCTTACTCCATCTTCCTTCACTCCCTACACTTTCACTGTCCCAGCTCCTCTCCCTGATACCCAGAGCACTGATAAGAAGCTGATGTGGGAGCACGGGGTGTCAAACAAAAAGTACTAAATAAAGGAAGCAGATATCAGTAGCTTCATTTTCCCCCCGTCAGGATTAAAATATCTTTTGATGAATAGGGAGAACATCTATTTATATGAACTAAAAATATTACAGGAAATTAAATAGGGCTGTGAAGATGTTAAATCTAGAAAGTATATTCAATCATTATAACATCTTTTATGGCAGTTTTAGTTCTGATTTAAGCTAAAAACCTCAAAGTAAACTTAACTTTGGAGCCCTTACAACATCTCCAGAGAGTATGTTCGTTGCTATATTTATAGACAGTGTTACACGAGTGTTCTTCTCTCTTTATATGCATCTAGTCAGTAGATAGCATGCCAGTGGGTAGTACTCCAGAATACATCTGCTTGGTATACCAGCATTATGGAGCCAGGAAGATTTAATTTAGCAGCTTTAACTGCATGAACTGTTCACAGGGCTTAGATGTGAGCAACTAGAAATTATTATTTTTAACTTGAATACACAGTTACTTACAGACAGGTTTGCACATGGGAGTGAGCATGCGCATGTGTATCTGAATTTATTTTCTGGCAATGAAACATCCTAGAGGCAGTGGTTTGCTTCTTCTAGGACAGCTGTAAAATCTGGACTAGCTTGAACATCACCCCTATCCGAACGAGGATTTCCCAAAATGCTTGAAGAAATCTGACAAATCAAATTATTCACTGCTATTCTGAAGTGTTTCTACTCTTTAGCTGGGGGGGGGGGGGGGGGGGGGGGGGGAGGAAGGGAAGGGGGGTGTGTGTGAGGGGAAAAGACAGAAAGAACATCTGTGCTTTGGGGAATGAAGCCTAGAAAGAAACATTTGGGAGACTTAAGAAATAGTATGAAAGGAAAGTAAGAGCTTGATCTTATGCTTACAGAAATTACTGGCAAAACTCTCAGTGACTTTAATGGTGAAAGATCAGAGCTCAAAGCATGAGCCCGAGAGAGGAAGAGAAGAAATGGGTCTGTGATGAAAGACATTAGGCACAAAGAACTGGTGACAGTCAGACAGCAAACCCCATAGCCAAACACTTCCACGTAAAAAGCTCCATGTTTCAATGACCTATGCACTTCTGACATCTGGTAATTTCCCTCTTTGGGGGAGATGGCCCTAAATATACTGTCACTATGCACAGAAATCAAGATGTTCAAAGCTGCCGATTATTTTTCTTTGATATTTTATCTTTTTTTCCTTTTTTTTTTTTTCCTACAGTCTATCTGCTGTCAGCTCAAGAATTTTTACCCCACGGATTCTGAGTACCCATGTCTCTGGTGAATGAGAGAAGCCGTAAAGAGCAATTTAAAGATAGAACTTACAACTGTAAAGAAAAACTTTACGTTGTAATAGCTTGGAATACAGATGGCAAATTGAGATGCCCTTTAGCTAATGCTGTAATTTTATGTGCTTTCCAACAGACAGAGAGGTACAGAATAGGAGAAACCTGTTAGAGGAAGAAAGGCTTGAAAGCAGACAGGATTTAGCTAAGGTTTTATTAGGAGAAAGAATTAGTTTTGAATTTTACCATAGCAGTTTTGAAGGCCTAGGGCTTTAATCCTGCAAAGACTTTACTGTGCAATCTGTGCTGGGTATTACACCACCACACATCATTCCCTGTTCACAACACAGTTCTTTTCTGATTGAGATTTTTGAAAATTTTGAAAAACATAAAGCATATGATTCACCTCCCATTGATCAGCTGAACTGCACTAGGCTGCAGAGCTTGTTAGGATGTAATCCTTCGGGGGAGTCAAATTTTAACAGACTGCTGGGGTTATTTTTGGTTTGTCATGTGCAAACTGACTGTAATCTCATTCGTACCCACTGAGAAGGCAGAAAGGATGATGGCTGTGCTACAGCTGGTGGTGAAAGGTTATTCTTAATTTTGATCTGGCAAACGAGTTATCAGCCATCATAAATGACAAGATTCCTTCTCCCACTCAGCCAGTGATGAGCAGACTTTCAAATACACTGTCTTAAGAAGGCATAACTACAAAGCCATTTCAAAGGCAAGGTTTAAAACCTCAGATGCTTGGTAGGAGAATATGAAATTGCATGCCTTTCTTCCCCCCCCGCCATCATTAAATATTTCTTTAAAAAAATCTGCAGTTGTTGTTCTAGGAGGCAATTGACAGTTAAAGACTAGGAAGAATGTTTTAGCTTAAACTGGAGGAATAAAAGTGTTGGGAAAATGGGAGGTTTGTACATATTTTTGGCTAAATCAAGCTCTGGATCAAACTGGCTGACAACAGGGTGGAGGTCTTTACCATGACTTAACAATGAATGAGGTAACTGGCTGCTGAAAAAAACTACTCATGACTGGAAAAGGCTTTATTTTCATTTAGAATGCAGTGATTCAATAAACAAGAAATGTGGGGATCATTTCATGGGTTTGTGGGATGGTACACCACCACAAACTGACGGTAAAATTTCCATCAATATCAGCACTGATTTGAAACTGTGGCTGTTTTCAAAGCTAAAGCAGTCTGAGGGAAAAATAAATAACCCATGATTTCCTAAGTAAATCCTTCCATTTACCTTCAAGGATATATTAAAGAGAAACATGTAAGAGGATCATTCAATCTACTTATACAATGTGAGCGAATCTCTGAGTAACAGCTGCAGCATGAAGAGGGCATTAATGTTAACTCTTCATCATGGGCACCAATGTCAGATAACTATCACTCACTAAAAACGCTTTGTTTCACATGCAAAACCCAGTTGCTAAGGGGATGTGAAAACTATTTAAAGCCAGAAAGTGTTAGGCATCTTTATGCACACTTAGTGTTATGGTGTCTCTGTAATCCTGTTAACTTTAATGCAAACATTTATGGTGAGAGGTATCACCCAAGTTGAGTAACATCTCTACCATCTTGCACATAATGATGGAAGACAGGAAGAACAATACAGAAGAGTCATGTACTGCCAGCAGACATGTCTACATTCAGGATGAGCCACTAGTTCCTATACAGCCTTGTGCCAAAATGAAACAATTGTATGTGTTCTACATGTCCGTGTTCAAACCATTTTAAACCCTACTGCTGATTCATGTGCATGGTGCATGTCCTGCTGCTTTCCACAGCCTGACAGATATGAAATAGAAGGTCAGGCAACTGACCAACTGCACAATGATATAAAGTGTGCCTGTTGATGACAAGAGAAAAACCTAAAGGAGGATCTGAAATTGTAGGCGAGTGTCATCCCACACAGATTTGGAACAGGCTGCCCAGAGAGGTGGTGGATTCACCATCCCTGGACGTATTTAAAAGACATGTAGACGTGGCACTTCAGGGCATGGTTTAGGAGGCATGGTGGTGGTGTGTTGACGGTTGGACTTGATGATCCTAGAGGTCTTTCCAACCTTAATGATTCTATGATTCTGTGATTCTAAATACATGCCAGAAGCTTTACAATTGAACTTTCCTATCTTATGAGTATGAGATATTATCCACACAATTCAATATAAGATAATTCAAAGAACCTACTTGACTCTAATCACATTTCTTAAAATGACTTTTTTTTTTACTTTCTAGTATTGCTCCGATGTCAGTCTGTAACCGTTCTTAAAACACTAGGTCTCCCTAATTTATTTTTGCAGACAGGGAGCTGAGATGTAACTTCATGTATGGCCTCTCAGTGGTCTCCCAGTGCTCTTGTGATTCTCATAATTTTGAAACACTCCACAGAGGCAGCACCCAGAACAGCAGAGGGGAGCGATGGTTTTGCTTCCCTTAAGGTGAACACTTCTATCAGGAGGTTTCTATTGGAACTATGTTAATAACACCCAAGAAAGTAATTCTGATACTTTCATAATTCTCCTGAGTGATGCCAGATGATACTTAATGCTGCCTTCCCAGAGTTACACAGGTAACCCCAGCATGCAGCACAAATCCAGAGTTCAGCTGAGAGACAGACTTCAGGAAGTACAAATTTACACAGGCTATAGGACCAGTATCTCCTGGAAATTTCAAGGACCCAATACGCTAACAAAACTTTAATTAAGAGAGGTGTAATAGATTGTGGAGACAGTCCTGAAGTGTGAGGCCGGTACTAAAAATTAATAAAAAAAAAATTAAGAAAAAGGACAGCATGCTCAGTGTTATTAACACACAATGGCTTGGTAATTTCCTTTGCATGACATATTATTTAATCTGAAGTGAGGTTACAGTCTTGGAATATTAATTACCTTGCACTAATCCTATCAATTCCGAACACACACAGGTGCTTTTACAGAGTAACTGGCCTCTTTATACAGCCTAAATTGAAACCGTCCATTGTTTTCTAGTGCTTATCACCTCCGCGTCTGATTTCAGCCAAAACCTGACAGCCAAATGCAGAAATTGAGGAGGAGATGAATGTTATTTGGTGACAAGCAGCTATAGTGGATTTTCTAAGGGTGCTTATAATAACTCATTAATCACAAATGAAACCCTGCAGTAAATCAGCCACTGGCTAAGGAGGAGGTGTACCTACAGCGAGAGCAAGGACCCCTCTCCCTCCCTGTTCCCTTCCCGAATGCCATGTGGCCCATGTGGTGTCTGCCAGCACAGCCCATTTTGATAACCAGAGCTGCTGTCAACACCCCCATCCCACTCCCAGGAGCCCTTGTCGTCCTCAGCAATGGGATAAAAACCATCTCTGGTACATGCACACGGCACATCAGACCACGCTGAGAGCTCTGTGCTCTGCTTCGGCTAAAGTTCGTGCAGTGCCGTGTGCTCCCAGGCTGTGGGTATGTAAAGGGGGATACTGGCAAAAATCTCCCAGGTAATATCATCACAAGGGAAGCTGAGTTACTCTTGGTTTTTCAGGACCACATCAGAGAGAGCCACCCTTGGATGCCACCCTTTTTTGAGTCCTACCACTCTCCACCCCACTGAAGAAGCAAGTTACTTTGGCACTACGAATACAGAGGTAAAGCAACTTCATCTAGTGCACAGTGGCTGCTGTCACCTTGGTGAAGGAATGAGAACAGTTTCAGTCTGCCTGAGCTGTGACTTGCTCCCCCTTCTCTTCCCCATGACAGCCTGGCACTGGCTCGTGTTAGTCCGCAGGTCACTGCAAGTCCCAGTCCCTAGCTGAGCTTTTGACAGAACAAGGCAGGATAGACTTTGCAAGGTGATAACCCACATTTTTTATCTTGTGCCTCTGCACTGTTTTTCTCTTCGTTGGCAACTCCTCATTACTTGCTGTGTGTTTCTCCAGCAGTGTCCTAGCCTACATCTGTTGGTCAGCTTCCCTAAATCCCTTTAGCCGTGGCTTTGTCCAGAAGCTGCAGAGCATAAAACTTTACATCCCATCACAACCACAGCCTGGAAGTGATGACAGCTCTAGAGAGCATCTCAGGCTGTAAACCTATATCTGGTATTTAGGATTCATTTTATGTTATCTTTACACTGCAGACTGAGCAGCAATTTTAATACGTGAGCAAACAGACAGATTCAACACACCAAAGGAGAAAACATTCTCCTGGGATATACACAAAAGGCAGTTTAGTGTTTTTTGCCTCTAAGGCTTGACAGTGCCAAAAGATTTTGAAATTTATCTTGTAAATGTCCACTGCTTTTTTTTTTATCTTGTTGGTTGCTCCTTCCCACCCTGAGGACACACTGTACTTTACACGACAAAGAGATACAAAGTTTGTCCTAGAAAACAAACAAACAAACAAAACCCAAAATATTTTTACTGGGGGAAATAAAAAAGGCAAGATATCTCTCTCATTGCAACTCTCTTCTCACCTGAGCAAAACAGTGCTGCCCCCTTCAAAGAATCAAAATGAATCCTTCCTGGTCTGCTTTAAATATTTATTCATTTGCTCTTCATTTTAAAATACAGCCTTCTGGTCGTGAGAAAGTAAACACTTAAAAGGATGAAGTCTACCTTCACCTACCAGTTCTCTTGGGATAATTGCCATTCTGATCCTACTGGGAAAGATACACTGTCTGCAGTCTCAGGTGGACTAAGGTTCAGACCCTACAATGTGCAACTTCTCTCCCTCTTCAGGTTACGGTATTTTATT